>NC_064642.1:212260079-212560079 GCF_023864345.2 Schistocerca serialis cubense
CCAACCGGGCGGGCTTCTTAAACCTAACTAACTTAAGGACGTCACACACATCCATGCCCGAGGCAGGATTCGACCGAAGCAGCAGCGCGGTTCCGGAGTGAAGCGCCTAGAACCGCTCGGCCACAGCGGCCGGCTATGATCTGGCATTGTCACACCGCAGGAGAGGGTGCTCCATGTGTGGACGAAATTTTCGAATCCGAATTCCGATTACAGCACGTTGTTCCTTTCGCACCGGTATCGTTACGTTAAACCGTCGACAAACAGGCCGTGCATTCGATTTTCAACGTTTAGGGTGCCGGTTTCCCATGTCATAGTGTGAAAAAGGCGTCTTGGGAAGTAATTCCGAACTTGCGGACCAATAACTGGAATGTGAGATATTCTTAATGTGCATCTAAACGTAGACCAATGAAATGGCAGATCGCCACCTACGCCACATGACGCCATGTCCCTTCAGTACAGAGTCGCGAGACGCCATACTGGCTTTCAGCTGAAGCCATGTCTAAGCACCAGATTATTAAGGATCTCTAGAAAACCCGTCGGTAAGTATATGATTTGTGATTTGTTAAACCGTCATACTGATGGTTAAAAAATTTTTGTAACTTGCTTAATATGAACGTATGGCGTTTCAAGACAACGGCACATTGACGATTCATCAGAAACGTATTGTTCGCGGTACAGTTTGTTTTAATTAAGTGCCAGATAATAACATATCTGCGACTGTAGCTTTCTAGAGACGGTAAGGTGCAAAGTATGAGTGCGCCACACTGGCCGGTACAGCATACTGAGTAGGGAACCAGCGTAGGAATCTTAGGCCCGTCTATGTCGTAAACAGTGTGAGGAGCCAGACACAGCCGACAAGTGCCGCTAGAGCGCGATCCGATCGCGTAATCACGATGAGGCACATGTACCGTATTCACAGGTCGCATCGTTTCTGAGTGTGCGGCAGTACGTTGGACTCAGCACTCTCAACGTTGACAAGGGACGTGTTGTTTTTGATGAAGATGTTACCCTTGTATTATATTGTATGGGAGACCTAGAAACGACGGAGAGGTTTCGTCATAGTCGTAGCCCTCAGTGGTTCACAACCCCACAACAGGCTACAGCAATCCTTTCACCCCAGCGATCACAGGGTTATTTTTATTGTACGGTTCGCTCCTCAGTGGACCCTCCTCCCCATCCCCACCGGGAACGCCTCACGCCAGACGAGTGTAACCCCAATGTTTGCGTGGTAGAGTAATTATGGTGTACGCGTACGTGGAGAAAGTGTTTGCGCCGCAATCGCCGACAGAGTGTAACTGAGGTGGAATAAGAGCAAGCAGTCCGCATTCGCCGAGGCAGATAGAAAACCGCCTTGAAAACCATCCACAGACTGGTCGGCACACCAGACCTCGACACTAATACGCCGGGTGGATTCGTGCCGAGGACCGGCATGCCTTCCCTCCCGGAAAGCACTGAGTTAGTCCACACGGCTAAGCGGGAAAGCATGTTAAAATTACTAAAGCATATATCCTCATCGCTCCTGTTTCCCACCACAATCCGTACTCGATCTCCGTGAATCCCGCCGCTTTTATCGCTCCTTCATCCGGTTCCGTGACTGGGATTCGCTCACACGCCACCAGCAAATACTGTGACACATTAGAAATTTACTCAATGCCAAAAAATGCTGGGTGTGGCGCCAGACATGCACCAGACTCAATGCTATTCTCCTAGTTAACTCTTCCAAGAACTGAAAAGCATTCCACCGACTTACTAGCAGTCATCCAATCCCTTACTACCCAATCCTTCACAACAACCTTGCCTTGTCTAACAACCTGAGCAAAGTTATTCAGTTTTCGTCCTATCTCTCCGACAAATTCTCCCAATTCTGTACTGTCCATGAACGCACAGATACCACAGTCCCACCCTTGGCTCCCTACTTGCGGCACTTGAACAACGTACTAGAAACAGAATTCAACACCCTAGTCATAGCAAAGGACATAACACCAGTACTTGACAAAATATGCAACACATTCCCTGGTCACGACCATGTTACCTATCGCCACCTCAAAAGAAAGCCCTATCTCCTTTTTCATAGCCCTTGCAACTCTGCATACTATTCTTCTCTCCACAGGCTACTGTCTGAACCTGTGGGAAACCTCCAAAATCCTACTTTTCCTCAAACCAGTTAAACTATCCAATGATACCTCCTCATACCACCCCATCTCCCTCATCTCAGTGTTTAGCAAGGTCTTTGAATTGATCCTCTCCCTACGCATCCATCGCCATATACACCAACACCATCTGCTTCCTGTCACCCAGTCTGACTTCCGTCGCTCCATCTCTTCAGATGATAAACTTCTGAACCTCACCCATCACCTGTTCCAACAACTCAACAACCGTATACCTGCCGCCTTTGTCTCCCTTGACCTCAAGAAAGCATTAGACTGCGTACAGGAATTTTGTCTCCTTTTCCAACTCCAGACTTAGCATTTCCAGTGAACTATTTCCGCCTAATTGCATCCTTCCTGTCCAATCGCCCATCCTATGTCTTTGTTGACAGCATGAGTTTCTCCCACCCCATTGCAGGAGTGCCTCAAGGTTCCATTCTCTCCCCTCTCCTTTACCTCTTACAGGCTGTCAATATGCCAAAACCACCCCTTGCCATACACCTCCTTCAGTATGCTGACGACAGCGCTTTCCTCGCCCTCCATCCTATGCTCCAGAAATCTCAACGATCCATCTAAATTCATCTCAACCAGTTTACCTCCTGGTGTAACCAAACGCTCCGTAAGATTAATCCCTCCAAAACCCAGACAATAAATACAGGACGCAGTACCCACAACTACCATCTTCAAGGTTTCCAACAACCGTTTACAACCGTCTCATCCAGCTAACTAACACATTAAAATACTTTGGACTAGCCTCTGACAGACACCTGAAGTGGAAACTTCTCCTGCTAACTATCCAACAAAAAGTCCACAACAGACTAAAACAACCAATACCAATAACTGGCCGAACATGGGCACTGCATCCCTCCACTGTCCATCCTATACACAAATACCAAATCCACCATGTCCTTTGCCATGCAAATGATGCATGGATCTCCGTGCCTCCTAAATTCTATAAGTCCCTCTAGATCCTAGAACGCTATGCTCTCCGCCTCGCTTACCACATGCCCTTACCTTTCCCCACAGGGATCATTTATCAACACATTAATATCTCACCTCTGCTGGCTCACAATGAACACTTCCAAGTAACGTATAACAACTGTGAACTGGACTCCAACAGTCCTACCCACTCTAGATCTATTCTACACTATCAACCCCCCCCCTCCCCTCCCACAGCTTCCTCCTTCACTCCTTCTACCACACTTCATCGCTTTCCCCTTCTCTACCACCCCCAACCCCTATTTACTCTCCTATCTACTGCTACCCATACCGTTTGCTCCTCTCTCCTTGTCCCCTCAGCCACCCATGTCTAGTTAACAGGTCTTCCCAGTTTGCTGTCGTCATCACCACCACTCCACTACCCACCATTCTTTTCATCTACAATCCAACGTCCCAGGGCAGATCCTTTACCTAGTTCTGGTGGAAGTGTATGGTGCTCCGTTTTTAATAGTCAGTGTATCTTCTGTCGTCTTCAGCGTGTTTCCATAGTTTTTCCAGTGTTTCGTGTTCAAGTGTTTCTCAAGTGTCTTTATCTGTACTGTTGTCTACATTTTTACCTCAATTTTTAAACAATTCATGCCGATTGCGTTATATTATTTTCATTGTGCCCATTCATGTCACCCCTTCATTTATTTTAAATTTATAGTACATGTGTCTCTATGTTTTTTGTTTTTAGCATATATGTTACGATCTACTGCCTGAAGAATGGGTTATATGTACCGCTGCCAGTCCACATGGGACGAGGGGGGGGGGGGAGTGAAATAATAATTATAAAAACGGTGATATGCATACATTTCGGAGGATTTTAAAGTCTACATGTGCCGAAGCAAAATGTAGCTGATGTATATTTTCACCATTTCTGTAATGCACTAGTGTCTACATGACAGATTTGTGCAGTTCTGTGCATACACTCTGTGTCTGAATTTTGTGTTGTTGTAACTTCTGCAGTAACACTTGAAAATGGCCCAGTAGGTGAAATTTGAATAATAAAATAAATAACTTTTACAGTCAAAGGCGAACAAGGAGTCTGACTTCAGCTCTACAGAAAGAATGGACTGCCATCCTCCGACAGGCGTTCAAACACCTTACTGAAAGTGTCCCCAGCAGAGTTCAAGACGTCATAAAGCTGAAGGGTGGACACTCTTTTATTACAAAACAGTACCACGTGTACAGTTACCTTTCATCAGATAGTGTATGTCCAAGAGACTAACAAAGTTGAAACACCAACTTCCTGACAATTGCACCACAACACAAATGTCGCTAGATACACTCATGTTCAGAAAAATTAGAACAACCCGAACGACTAGAGATAGGAGGTTTATCTTCACAGGACGTGTACATCAGTTTGTTCTGCAGAAATCGTTAGCATTTCAGTTACTTCGCTCAACATGTGTCCTGTTGCCTAGTAGGCACAGGGTCCGCCATGGGCCATGATAATGGCATTGATGCGTATAAGACAGGAATGGAGTCCTGTGGTAGAGACATCCATGCTGAATTCACCTTGTTCCAAAGTTCATCTGTGGTGGTTGGTATCGGGTTACAGCACTGCACCCATCGTTTCACCATATCCCACACATTTTCGATTGACGACAAGTCAGGTGCTGGTGAGCCAGGGCAAAAGGCCGATGTCCTGTGACACCGAGAAGGCACGTGTTCGTGCAACAGCATGTGGAAGTGCATTGTATTGCTGAAGAATGGCGGCTGGGATGTTGTGCAGAATGGGTATTGCTATGGGCCACAGGATGTCATTCACGTAATTCGCACAGTGACACTGCCCTGTACACTCACCAAGTGTGATATGTGATTGTACCCAATAGTATCCCACACGATACGATTGTACAGAAATTAAGCTGCTGATACAAGAGTCGAACTACATGAAAGTTAGGGAGTAGTGGGGTAGTGACTGAGACAGGTTTCTTGCCTATCCCCGATTTTATTCAATCTGCTCATCGATCAAGTAGTAAAGGAAAACAAGAAGGAATTTTTTTTAAAGGAATTAAAGTTCACGGAGAAGAAATACAAATTTTGTCGTTTGCTGTTACACCGTAATTCTGCCAAAGAAGCAAGAAAATTGTAAGAATAGTTTAACCTAACCTCTGTTCAAGAGGTTATAAGACAGATGCAAACACATGAAAAAAAGTTTAATCGAACATAGTCGAAGCAGATGAGGCGATACTTGGGGAATTAGCTTGGCAAATGAAACAGTACAAGTAGTAGTAGATACATTTTGCTATTTGACAGCAAAATTACTGACTCTGGCCGAAAAACATAGAATGTACAAGTACTGCCTGGTTTTGGTAGAAATGTCATTTCTAAAAAAGAGAAGTTCATTATAGTCGAACGTAAATTTAAGTGTTAGGAAGACTTTCTCCAAGCTATTTGTCGTGTGTTTGTAGACAGCGGATAAATCTAGTAACAAGTGAAGAAGAAATAAATAGAATTGGAAGGATGGGTGTAGGTGGATGGTTTGGTGGGATGGGTCAGTAAAACGTTCAGAGAAATGAAATGGATTAACTGCAGTGAGCAGATTCAAATAGATTGACGTTGCAGTAATTATACAGATATGACGAGACCTTCACAGAACACTCTGGCATAAAGAGCTGTATGAGACCAGCCTTCAGGCTGAAGACTGTAACAACAACTACTACTACGACCTAGACATACAGTTATTAATTCCACTGTGCTCTGTATTTATTGACTTAATTCTTTTTATAATCATCAGACGTGCTACTAACGTAAAATCGTGCTGGCTGCAAGCTTCGTACATCAAATGCCAATAGTAAAAACGAGAAATTAATATACGTCCCTGAAATATCACACCACACTGTCCGTGGAGCTGTGCCTTCCAATGGTCATACAGAGTGTTACAAAAAGAATGGAATGCTTCTGGACGCTAATAATTACGAAACATGCGACGTGTCGGCAACAAATGTGTGTTGTTTGAATGGGCGTTTGATGTCAGTCAACACGTCTTCTCAGTTTGCAGTCAGTCAGGAGAAATTTTGCGTCCTCTCGACATTATGAGTTTTCTGTGCTGCAGTTTTCAAAGTGCGAGTCAGTAATTTGGTCCAGCGTGCTTTTCGTCTGCGGTTTGGCACTGATCCGCCAGCACCCAAAAAGATTCGTGGTCACCAATCTGAAGACACTGAATGGTTGTGCAAAACTAAGAGACCAGGGTGACCTTGCTCTTCTGATGGCTTGCTGGAAATAGCGCGGTTTTTTCTGGTGGCGATACGTGAAGGAAAGTGTGTTTATCTCCCCTTTACTTCGTGGCATAGAAGAAGTGAAGGATAGAATAACAGCGAGAACCGGAAATGCCTGATACGACCGTCTAGTAAGTGTTAAGGTGTCGTTTGGTGTATAAACCACACAGATTACAATTAGTGCAAGCTGTGCGGGTTAGTGGTAGCAGGCAAAGGGCTGACTTCTGCATACGTTCTGCTAGAGGAGATGAAGGCAAGGCATTTTTACCACGGTTAATTTTCAGTGATGAAGCAACATTTCATGTTCGTGGTAATGCAAACAGACATAACGTACACATACAGGGCTATTACAAATGATTGAAGCGATTTCATAAGGTCACTGTAGCTCCATTCATTGACAAATGGTCACGAAACACAACAGATACGTAGAAAAACTCATAAAGTTTTGTTCGGCTGAAGCCGCACTTCAGGTTTCTGCCGCCAGAACGTTCGAGAGCGCAGTGAGACAAAATGGCGACAGGAGCCGAGAAAGCGTATGTCGTGCTTGAAATGCACTCACATCAGTCAGTCATAACAGTGCAACGACACTTCAGGACGAAGTTCAACAAAGACCCACCAACTGCTAACTCCATTCAGCGATGGAATGCGCAATTTAAAGCTTCTGGATGCCTCGGTAAGGGAAATCAACGGATCGGCCTACAGTGAGCGAAGAAACGATTGAACGCGTGCGGGCAAGTTTCACGCGTAGCTCGCGGAAGTCGACGAATAAAGCAAGCAGGGAGCTAAACGTACCACAGCCGACGGTTTGGAAAATCTTACGGAAAAGGCTAAAGCACAAGCCTTACCGTTTACAATTGCTACAAGCGCTGACACCCGATGACAAAGTCAAACGCTTTGAATTTTCGGCGCGGTTGCAAAAGCTCATGGAAGAGGATGCGTTCAGTGCGAAACTTGTTTTCAGTGATGAAGCAACATATTTTCTTAATGGTGAAGTGAACAGACACAATGTGCGAATCTGGGTGGTAGAAAGTCCTCACGCATTCGTGCAGCAAATTCGCAATTCACCAAAAGTTAACGTGTTTTGTGCAATCTCACGGTTTAAAATTTACGGCCCCTTTTTCTTCTGCGAAAAAAACGTTACAGGACACGTGTATCTGGACATGCTGGAAAATTGGCTCATGCCACAACTGGAGACCGACAGCACCGACTTCATCTTTCAACAGGATGGTGCTCCACCGCACTTCCATCATGATGTTCGGCATTTCTTAAACAGGAGATTGGAAAACCGATGGATCGGTCGTGGTGGAGATCATGATCAGCAATTCATGCCATGGCCTCCATGGTCTCCCGACTTAACCCCATGCGATTTCTTTCTGTGGGGTTATGTGAAAGATTCAGTGTTTAAACCTCCTCTACCAAGAAACGTGCCAGAACTGCGAGCTCGCATCAACGATGCTTTCGAACTCATTGATGGGGACATGCTGCGCCGAGTGTGGGAGGAACTTGACTATCGGCTTGATGTCTGCCGAGTCACTAAAGGGGCACATATCGAACATTTGTGAATACCTAAAAAAACTTTTTGAGTTTTTGTTTGTGTGTGCAAAGCATTGTGAAAATATCTCGAATAATAAAGTTATTGTAGAGCTGTGAAATCGCTTCAATCATTTGTAATAACCCTGTATGTGCTCTTCAGAACACTCATGACGTTATTTAACACGAAAGAAAGTGACCTACAGGGAACGTTTTTGTGCCATTATTCATGAACAAGTGTACCGTCCCTCCGTGTTTGAGGAAAACAAAGCGACTGCAATGAGCTGTCTTCAGATTCTGCAGAACTGGCTTTTTCCACAACTTCAGAAGGACCCCAATGACTACAGCTCCCAAGAGGATGGAGCCCCATCACACTGGCACAACAACGTACGTCAGTTTCTCTATGACACTCTGCCTCAACGCTGGACAGAAGGAACACTGCCTTGCTCTCTTGGCCTCTAAGAGCGCCAGACATGACCCAATGCGGCTTTTTCTTGTGGCAATATGTGAAGCAAAGTGTGTTCATCTCCCCTTTACTTCGTGGCATAGAGAAAGTGAAGGACAGAGTAACAGCCGCCATAACATCTGTCGAAGCAGATACACTGTATAAAATTTATGACGAATTAAACAATCTTCTAGATGTTGTTCGTGCTGCTACTGGTGTATACACAGAGCATTTATAATAGCATAGCTAAAAATTTAAAATTTTTGTATTTTGCAGCTGATCCCATGTTTGTAGTATGTTTTTATCAATAAATATGAAGTTTTTAAATCAGGTCATTCATTTTGAAACAGCGTTTAGTTCTTTGGTTACCTCTGTGTTCAGCCGAGAGTTACGAGAACATCCCTCACACATTCTCTCTGGTCAGTGCAGAGGGTGAGTTTCCCACGTGCGGTGAGTTTGCTTCCGCTGTGCGGAGCGCAGCGGCCGACAGCATCTGCTGTCGAAGGCGGCTGAGGCACGGCTACCGGTCACATGGCCGATAATCAACTCCCTCCCTCCTTCCTAACCACCCTCTCGCTCTCTGTCTGCCACCGCCAGCCTATCGGCCATGCTCTACCATAAATTAGCAGAACTCTCCCTATCTCAGCAGCGTCCAACTTTCCTTGCTAAAGCCAGTGGTATTCCAGCAGTAATCATAAATCATTATAATTCATAAACTTTACAGTAGTATAGTTGAGAAGTCCGTCTTTATGACAGATTAAAGCTGTGGGTCGCACTGGGGCTAGAAATTAGACTTTTGTCACAAATAACCAAGAAGAAGCTTCATTTCAACACTCACTCCTCTGTGCATTATCACACAAATGGGATAGTTCAGTATAGGGTTACACATACCTTATCAGGAGGGAAGGCATCAAGAATTTCACTTCCATACACAAACTTTACAGACGAATGGAAAAACTGGTAGAAGCCAACCTCGCGGAGGATCAGTTTGGATTCCGTAGAAATACTGGAACACGTGAGGCAATACTGACTCTACGACTTATCTTAGAAGCTAGATTAAGAAAAGGCAAACCTACGTTTCTAGCATTTGTAGATTTAGAGAAAGCTTTTGACAATGTTGACTGGAATACTCTCGTTCAAATTCTGAAGGTGTCAGGCGTAAAATACAGGGAGCGAAAGGCTATTTACAATTTGTACAGAAACCAGATGGCAGTTACACGAGACGAGGGACATGAAAGGGAAGCAGTGGTTGGGAAGGGAGTGAGACAGGGTTGTAGCCTCTCCCCGATGTTATTCAATCTGTACATTGAGCAGGCAATAAAGGAAACAAAAGAAAAATTCGGAGTAGGTATTAAAATCCATGGAGAAGAAATAAAAACTTTAAGGTTCGCCGATGACATTGTAATTCTATCAGAGACAGCAAAGGACTTGGAAGAGCAGTTGAACGGAATGGATAGTGTCTTGAAAGGAGGATATAATATGAACATCAACAGAAACAAAACGAGAATAATGGAATGTAGTCGAGTTTTTGTGATGCTGAGGGAATTAGGCCTGTCGGGGTGGCCGAGCGGTTCTAGGCGCTACAGTCTGGAACAGCGCGACTGTTACGGTCGCAAGTTCGAATCCTGCCTCGGGCATGGGTCTGTGTGGTCCTTAGGTTAGTTAGGTTTACGTAGTTCTAAGTTCTAGGGGACTGATGACCTCAGAAGTTAAGTCCCATAGTGCTCAGAGATATTTGATCCATTTTTTGAGGGAATTAGGTTAGGGAATGAGACACTAACTGCAGTAAAGGAGTTTTGCTATTTGGGGAGCAAAATAACTGATGATGGTTGAAGTAGAGAGGATATAAAATGTAGGCTGGCAATGGCAAGGAAACAGTTTCTGAAGAAGAGAAATTTGTTAACTTATAGTAGAGATTTAAGTGTCAGGAAGTCGAATCTGAGAGTATTTGTATGGAGTGTAGCCATGTATGGAAATGACACATGGACGATAAATAGTTTGGACAAGAAGAGAGTAGAAGCTTTGGAAATGTGGTGCTACAGAAGAATGCTGAAGATAAGGTGGGTAGATCACGTAACTAATGAGGAGGTATTGAATAGAATTGGGGAGAAGAGAAGTTTGTGGCACAACTTGACTAGAAGAAGGGATCGGTTGGTAGGACATGTTTTGAGGCATCAAGGGATCACAAATTTAGCATTGGAGGGCAGCATGGAGGGTAAAAATCGTAGAGGGAGACCAAGAGATCAATACACTAAGCAGATTCAGAAGGATGTAGGTTGCAGTAGGTACTGGGAGATGAAGAAGCTGGCACAGGATAGAGTAGCATGGAGAGCTGCATCAAACCAGTCTCAGGACTGAAGACCACAACAACAACAACAACACAAACTAGGCGTACTGCCATAGAAGAAGGAAACCGTAATCGTTCTGTAATATTTTCATTGTGCTCCGATGAGCCAAACCGTTATGACTATTGCTTAATTGCGTGTTGATCTACATTCGGGACTCAGTACAGCAGTGGTCCTACGAGTACTGAATCAGTGTATGCGATAAGGGCTCGGCGTATTTCGTCGGTATACGGCATCAGATGACGTTGACGGAGTTCTCGTAAATTATGGTCTGGTGGTTTATGAGCGCGGAGCTGGCACACAATAGCGTCCTAGGTGTGTTTCGTCGGGATCAGATCAGACGAACTTGGTGGCCATGACATTGAGGTAAGTTCAGTATCACGCTTCTCAAACCACTGTATCACGACTCGAGGCGACATGGTCAGCTATCCTACTATAAGATGACTTCGCCGTTGGGGAATGCAGCAAGAAAGAAGGGATCCAGGTGGTCCACAACAATGTTCACGTAGTCTGTAGCTTCAAGGCGCCTTCGATTACTACAAGTCCCATTGAATCCCAGATGAATACCCCCCATAGAATAAGCAGTGGAAAAATTCTCCTATTGGAGAAGAAAAAATGCAAATATCTTCCTGTTTGTTAAAAAGACTCGGACTAAAAAATGGGGTACCATCCGCCTCATTCTACCTTCTTTAGCGTGTTTAAAAATTTTCCCAAAAATTTTGGCATCTGTACATATTCGCCCTTTTTTCTAATTTGCAACTCACCTGAAACTCCCACAAGCTCCCCTAACTGTAACTCACTCACAGCCGCTAGTCCATCGCTGTAAGTCGCTAATATCCATCCAGTGCCAGCACCCTTTTTTCTCTCATTCATTTAGGCCAACTCATTGTCATTATCTCTTCGTGCCTCTCTGTCATTTTCTCCTGTATCACAGCCAGAGTCCTCTTCGTTATGTGCTGTTACTACAGTCACCTCTCACTGTCACTGTTTCCATCTTGCTCTCTTTTACTGCTGATATCTCATTTCTTCCTTCTCACTGCTGCTGTCTCTTCTAAGGGTCACTATCTCTCTCTTCCTTGTTTTGGTTGCCTTGTACTCAGTCTGTCATTATCACTGGCTCTCGATAATTCCACTTTCTCTTTACCCCCCTCGCACTGTCTCCTTCACTCTTTGCCTGGCACTGTTCTGTTACTGTCAGCTACATTTCAGTACCACTGTGTCCCTTCTGTCTCCTTCGCATTTTCTGTAACACAGCCACTATCTACTACCTTCCAGTATTTATTAAGTTTCCGTCTCTTTACCGCTGCCACTGTCTTCCTCTCTCTCAGCATAGAAAAGCGCTAATATGTTCGTACTCCAGAATTTTTCGGAAAATTTTTAAAAGAGCTAAGAAAGGTACAGTACTGGCCATTAAAATTGCTACACCACGAAGATGACGTGCTACAGACGCGAAATTTAGCCGACAAGAAGAAGATGCTGTTATATGCAAATGAATAGCTTTTCAGAGCATTCACACATGGTTGGCTCTGGTGTCGACACCTACAACGTGCTGACATGAGGAAAATTTCCAACTGATTTCTCATACACAAATAGCAGTTGACCGGCGTTGCTTGGTGAAACGTTGTTGTGATGCCTCGTGTAAGGAGGAGAAATGCGTACTATCACGTTTCCGACTTTGATAAAGGTCAGATTGTAGCCTATCGCGATTGCGGTTTATCGTATCGCGACATTGCTGCTCGCGTTGGTCGAGATCCAATGACTGTTAGCAGAATATGGAATCGGTGGGTTCAGGAGGGTAATACGGAACACCGTGCTGGATCCCAACGGCCTCGTATCACTAGCAGTCGAGATGACAGGCATCTTATCCGCATGGCTGTAAAGGATCGTGCAACCACGTCTCGATCCCTGAGTCAACAAATGGAGACGTTTGCAAGACAACAATCATTTGTATAAACAGTTCGACGCGGTTTTCAGCAGCATGTACTTTCAGCTCGGAGATCATGGCTGCTGTTACCCTTGACACTACATCACAGACAGGAGCGCCAGGGATGGTGTGCTGAACGACGAACCTGGGTGTACGAATGGCAAAAGGTAATTTATTCGGATGAATCCAGGTTCTGTTTACAGCATCATGATGGTCGCATCCGTGTTTGGCGACATCGCGGTGAACGCACGTTGGAAGCGTGTATTCTTCATCGCCATACTGGCGTATCACGTGGCGTGATGGTAAGGGGTGCCATATGTTACACGTTTCGGTCACCTCTTGTTTGCATTGGCAGCACTTTGAACAGTGGACGTTACATTTCAGATGTGTTACGACCCGTGGCTCTACCCTTCATTCGATCCCTGCTAAACCCTACATTTCAGCAGGATAATGTACGACCGCACGTTGCAGGTCCTGTACGGGCCTTTCTGGATACAGAAAATGTTCGACTGCTGCCCTGGCCAGCACATTCTCCAGATCTCTCACCAATTGGAAACGTCTGGGCTATGGCGGCCGAACAACTGGCTCGTCACAATACACCAATCACTACTCTTGATGAACTGTGGTATCGTGTTGAAGCTGCATGGACAGCTGTACCTGTGCACCCCATCCAAGCTCTGTTTGACTCAATGCCCAGGCGTATCAAGGCCGTTATTACGGCCAGAGGTGGTTGTTCCCGGTACTGATTTCGCAGGATCTATGCACCCTAATTGCGTGAAAATGTAATCACATTACAGTTCTAGTATAATATATTTGTCCAATGAATACCGGTTTATCATCTGCATTTCTTCTTGGTGCAGCAATATTAATGTCCAGTAGTGTAGAATGAGGCAGCTGGTATTCCACTTTTCAAAGCGTTTCAAATAAACAGGAACTTATTGCAGTTTTTGTGCTCTGATTGGAGCATTTTTGTTATGGTTCCCTTCTTTTACTTTCTGTAGCAGGGCGTGTAACTCATATGAAAATAATCGTATTGGGCAGTAAAATTAAGTTAGTTAACTTATGTGAAATTGAAATGTGGCAAAACCAGTTTTGCCCCTCAGAACGGACTTTATCTACAAAAACATTCGCATTTGCTTCAGTACGACAGCATGGGGTACCAATATGTAAACGGAGACATTTTATAGCACATTTATCCGTGCTACGTCGCTTTATAATCTACATTTTTGCCTTAAACTGGACTTTATGCGTGCGTTATACGTTTGCAGGTAGGTTAACACTGAATATACAGAAAGTTTCCAAGGTCGTATGAGCTCGGAAAAACAAAAAAAACTATTTCTTGGGTTTTTCCAAGGAACGACACATGAACTAATGGCCCCTCCATAACCTCCCTGAAACACGACGTACATCACATCAAATGCAAAAAGTACCAACCGATTTGTTCCATTTGCCTAAACGAAGGAAGTGAGTAATATTCATATTTTTGCCCTGTACTTTAGGATAGTGACACTAAGAAAATCCTTTTATTGATATACAAATAGTTCCTAGCTCAAGTGGTATCAAGAACACTTGACCCTATCTTTTATCACCAACAGAACACGAAGTATGAGCACCGGAGAACGCCGTTTTTATGCACGGCGTTTTGGAACATGTTTGGTAAGAACGCTGTCGCATGCATACCGATGCTGTCCCCACTGTCCTTCTGCGGAACCACACGATCAGCTACTGGCACTGAATAGCGTGCCCCGAAACAAGAGCGCATTCAGCAGTACTGCATTCTGTCATATGATTTGTCACAGCTTTCCGCTTAGCTTGCCTTACATAGCGGGCGAGCCTCCGACCTCCACGTTCTTACACTTTGTCAGAGTATGTTTACTTGCTGGAACGTTTTTACGTAAGAAGTGTCCAGAATTATAAAAGCCTCCAGTCAAGAAAATACGAAACAAAAAGTTACGAGTTTAAGCAGTGGAAAACATGTTCGGGAACATGTGAAAATTAAGAACTTCATGAAATTCGTAATGCGTTTGATTAGTCTTATGTAAAATACCTAGTTGGGTATAAAAACAGTTCAGAAAAATATGAAACACGAAAGCTCGAAAATTGGAAAGAATTTTAAAATATCCTCATGGCATTTTTTGAGTCAGTTTTAAATATTTTTACATTTAACATTTTTATGAAAGGCCATTTATACTGTTTTAGTTACTGTTAACCTGAAAACGTCCCGGTCCCTAAAATAGTCTGGGAAACTCCATGTCTTTATCCCTTCTATTCTTTTCCTCTTTCCACCACTCTTACCCCATCTCCCTCAGCACTTTTCACCTTAAGTACAATGTGATGTTTCCTCGACGTTGAACCGCAATATTTTAATGTTGAGACAGCCATAAACGTTGACAAATGTGAAGCGCTACACTGGAACTAAGCTGTAAAAACGTTTATATAATGCATACATTTAATTAAATAACAGGATATCTTAGCTCTCTCTGTACATTTGGTATTTCTGTTCCGTATATCAAAGATTTGAAGACGGCCGATAACAGGCGAAATCGGTAAATTGCAACTGTGAAAAGAATCAGCTCAAATTTTACGAATATGTCCTCAAAAACTTCCTGGCAGATAAAACTGTGTGCCGGACCGAGACTCGAACTCGGGACCTTTGCCTTTCACGGGCAAGTGCTCTTCTGGCGGAAGTAAAGCTTTGAGGAGGGGGCGTGAGTTGTGCTTGTGCTTGGGTAGTTCAGTTTGTAGAGCACGTGGCCGCGAAAGACAAAGGTCCCGAGTTCGAGTCTCGGTCCGGCACACAGTTTTAATCTGCCAGGAAGTTTCATATCAGCGCACACTCCACTGCAGAGTGAAAATCTCATCCTGGATGTTCCCAAAAAAATTGAAAACCTTTGAAAGTGCCATTTCTTTTATGTTATTGGCATAATAGAGAGAATAAGAAGAGACGTTATCTTCACTGCGTGGAGATTTATAGTGCGCTCTGTCAGCTTTAGAGGACTAAATGACCAACTAGTATCCCAGCCGTAACTGGAGATAGTCAGTAGAGATTTTGTGTGTTCCCTCTTGACCACCAACACTTCATTAGCAACGTGACGTTTCCCTAATAAACTCAAGATCCGCAATGACAGTTTCATTTCCGGCCTTACAGATTGTACACAACCGCCGAGACATGCGACAAATGCACCAATCAGACTTCAAAAATCGTGTCGCAAGATTAGTGCGCGTAATCTAGCAAGCGTCGCCGGCGTTTTCTTGTGCCCCAGAAGCGCTTGCCAACTCCACCCAACGGTTCCCCACAGGCTGTGAGGTCACGGGCTATTTAAACTTTGTTTATGCGTCCGTATTTAATACGCTTTGATTTTAGTGTCGCGTCCCTTTCTTCCGGGGAATTCTTAGGCGGAGGTCAGTGGAACCCTTTAATCATAGCAGCTCCTGTGAACTGCGAGATGTGACGCGGAATTATGATATCAAAGACCGGCGATTCAATTATGAGCAAATGGCGCCTGCAGGAGGCCCATTACTTGAAAATAGAAACAATAATAAGGCTAGTGTACCTGCTGCCAGGAGCATGCCTGGTTTCTCTCGAGGCTCGAGACCTCACGCGTCGAGTCTCGACGCAGTTCGCGGACAGTGAGTTGTTTACGGGGTCATTTGGCGTTATCCGGATTTGTGTCACTCAGTCGTAAACATCTGTGCACCGGTGCCTCGCCGCTGAGCTGCCTAGGCGGCAACGTAAACACCCTGACTGCAGCAGATGCGACGACGCAAATCGTTTTACAGTCGCTGAGCGCTCGACAGGTGAATGGACCCGCAGACATTACGACCGGTACTGAAGACTAGCTGTGCTCACCCTGCAGTAGTAATTTATGCCTTTATTATGGTTTCGAGCGCACACAAAGAAGCAGAGTTTAAGACCGATAGTCAGACAAGGCTAAGCGAACCTCTCCACCAGAACAAATACCTGAAATCAACAACAAGACAACAGGCTGCCACCAGGACAAATAAGTGCCACTACTGTGAACAACGAGCTGCTTGACACATCAGCATGCGTGAATAACCCGATCGTCCTTCAACACCGGGCTGCTGAAGGTACTGATCACATCATGGAGTTCAAAAGACGGTAACGATTCTTCTACTGCATCGATGAAGACGTTATTCGAGAGAGATATGCGTTCATGAAAAACGACTTTGATAGCTTTGCAGATTTTGAGATAACTTTTGACAATACTGACTGGAATGCATGCTTCGAGATTACGACGTTAGCACTGATAAAATACTGGTACCGAAAAGTTACCTACAACTTGTACTGAAACCAAGCTGCACTTTTAGGAATCGAGGGATATAGGAGGGAGGTCGCAGTTGAACAGAGTGTCTTGAAAAGAGATTATAATATGAACATAATTATGTAGTCGAATTAAATCGGGCGATAGTGAGTTTTAATTTTGATCCTATAAATAACTTACGATGGCTAAAATAGAGAGGATATAAAATGGTGTAGCAAGGAAAGATTGTTTGAAGAAGAGAATTATTTGAAAATCTGTTCTGAATAATATTTTCTTACAGTGAGTGGACAATAAACAGTTGGAGGAAAAAGAGAGTAGAAGCTTCTGAAATGTGATGCAGCAAAATAACGCCGAAGATTAGATGGGAGGGTCGTATAACTAACGAAAAAGTGGTGATCGAGGGAGAAAATAATTTTAACATCAGAAGGGATCGGTTCATAGAATGCAATTAGAGGAATCAAAGAAAAGTCTTGACAGTCTCTTCGGTTTTACTGCCGGATCATGAAATCAAATCGATTCAGTATTTCGGCGATCCAGTTATCGCCGAAATGTTGAATCGATTTGATTTTAGCATCCGGCAGCAAACTCGAAGAGAATTTCAAGATTTATTACCCCGGGAGAGCCTACTAAGTCACCACAAGGAAAATTCTTATTGTTCATTGAGGGAAGTGGAGGGGATAAAATTTGTAGAGGAAGACCAACGATTGACCACAATAAGCGGATTCAAGTGTGTGCATGGTACAGTAGTTACGCAGAGATGCAGAGACTCGTGCAGCACACACTACCGTGAAAGGATGCAACAAAGCAGTCTTCGGTCTTGACAACAACAACAACACCCAGGGTGTGTGCTTTCACTGTTCCTATGAATCCTGTGCATGTACACAATAATAGCGAATATTCAAGCGTGCCATTCTTGTACCATGTTATATGCTGATGATGAGAATTTTGCCGACTGAACCCATCAAGATGGTTCAAATGGCTCTGAGCACTATGGGACTTAACTTCTGAGGTCATCAGTCCCCTAGAACTTAGAACTACTTAAACCTAACTAACCGAAGGACACCACACACACCCATGCCCAAGGCAGGATTCGAACCTGCGACCGAAGCGGTCGCGCGGCTCCAGACTGTAGCGCCTAGAACCGCTCGGCCAATCCCGCCGGCAGAACCCTTCAAGATTTACAGAATCGGACCCATAGATAGAAGTGTAGACTAAGCAATAACTACTTGAGATTAAGTAATAAGAAAACCGAATATTTGAAGTGTGAATCCAATACTAGCTTCACCATCGTCATAGCGTGTTGAAGAGCCAAATGACTTCGGACGGTGAGACGTTCCCAGATGATCGGGCACGAGTTAATGCTGTGTGGCTGAAGAGCCGACAAGTGAGTGAAGTTCTAAGCAATCATAGCGTACCCAACCATCTTAAGGGTAACGTTTCTAGATCTGTCAGTTTTCCAGTGCCTCGTTACAGGTCACATTTTTGGACAGCAACAACATAATAAGAACAAGCAATGCTCGTTTGGTCCAGGGGCCTCATAAGTCTCGATCATGTAAAAATGTACGTGTAAGACAACAAGTGAGAGTGACACCGATTAGCAACAAGTGAAGAGAAGGGCGCCTTAAGTAGTGTAGACACAACAACACAGGCGACAATGATTCAATTTAATGCGTGAAAACGTCCTCAATTAACACACAGGAGGAATTTGATCCCGTTGTATATTTTTCAGGACCACTGCTTTACACGGGTTGAACTATCTAAAAGCATCAAGCAAGTGTATTAGGGAAAATTTAGGTTGCCAAAATGTTTCTTCTAATGCTCCAAACGCGTCAGAAACTACATACCTTGTGACACAAAATAAATATCAATGAAACGCACGAGGAAGAACCATTAAGCCACAACCTACATGCTGAATCGAGAAAGAGCTCCCACTCAGCTTCCCAAATTTTCAGTCACTGGCTAGAAAAGCAAAACTAGCGCATTATTCCAAATTTCAGCGGATATTATGCACGATATACAAAACCAGAGTGCGTGTTAAATTAGGAAGTACAATATCAATTCAAATATAGTATTTAGGTTCTCTTTTCATTCAGATCACTAGTCATTGTTTTAGTTGCAAAATAGTCCAAGGATCATTCTGCTAACCGACAAAAATAATTTACTGGTTGCTCGTGAATAACAGCATTCTTCCAATACATCTCCACAGTATCTGTTTTCTCCACCCGTGTTGAAATTCACAAGCACGATATGGTGCACAGATGACCATTCTCCATATTTCGCATCACTTACGTCTGTTTCCGGAGAGGTCTTGCAGAACACTAGTTCTTGCCACCGGCTGCGATGGGGTCAAAACAAAAGTAATACAAAATACCAATAGATTTTATTTTTAATTTTACAAATTTTTGTCACTGGTTGTTGTTGTTGCTGTGTTCTTGACTCCTATGAGTGGTTAGATGCAACTTTTCATGCTGCTCTCTCCTGTGCAAGCCACTTCATCTCCGAGTAACTTACTGCAACTCACATCTTTGTAAATCTGCTTACCGTATTTATCTCTTGGTTTCCGTCTACAATTTTTACCTCCCACACTAGCCTCCAATACTAAACTGGTGACCCCTTGATGTCTCAGAATGTTTCCTATCACGTGGTTATTCTTCTAGTAAGGTTGCGCTACACATTTCTTTCCTCCTCAGTTCTGATCAGTACCTCTTCGTTAGTTACGTGATCTTCTCACTTAATCTTCTTCGTTCTTCTGGAGTACTCCGTTTTCTTCTTGCCTAGACTGTTTACCATCCATGTTTCACTTCCATACATGGCTATACTCCATACAAATGCTTTCAGAAAATACTTCCTAACACTTAAATCTACATTCAAAGTACCAAACTTTTCTTGTGGAGAAACGCTTTTCTTGCCATTGTCAATCTACATTTTATATTCTTTCCATTTCGGTCATCAGCAGTTATTTTGCTGTCCAAATAACAAAACTCATCTACTTCTTTAAGCGTCTCGTTTCCTAAGCTAATTCCCACAACGTCAACTGATTTAATTCGTCTACATTCTATTATCATTGTTTTGCTTTTGTTCATGTTCAGGACGCTGTCCATTCCGTTAAGATGTTCTTCCATGTCCTTTGCTGTCTCTGACAGATTTACGATATCATCACCAAACCTCAGACTTTTCATTTCTTCTCCCTGAGTTTTAAATCCTACTCCAAATTTTTCTCTTAATTCCTTTACTGCTTGCTCAGAGTACAGATTGAATACCATCGGCGATAGGATACAACCTTGCCTCTCCCCTTCTCAACCACGGCTTCCCTTTCATGTCACTCGTCCCTTGTAGCGGCCCTCGGGACTCTGTACAAGTTGTACACAGATTTTCGTCCTCTATATTTTACCCCTACTACCTTCAGAATGTCAAACAGAGTATTCCAGTCAATGTTTTCAAAAGCTTTTTCTTAACCTGCAAATGCTGTTAACGTAAGATTGCCTTTCCTTAACCTGCCTTGTAAGATAAGTCGTAGGATCAGTATTGCCTCGTGTATTCCTACATTTCTCCGGAATCCAAACTGCTCTTCTCCGAGGTCGGCTTCTACAAGTTCTTCCATTTTTCGGTAAGCAATTCGTGTTACTGTTTAGCAGCCAAGACTCATTAAACTGATAGTTCGGTAATGTTCAGACCTATCAGTACCTGCTTTCCTTGCAATTGGAATTATTCTTCTTGAAGTCTGAGGGTATTTCGCGTGTCTAATACATCTTGCACACCAGATAGAAAAATTTTGTCATGTTTCGCTCTCCCAAGCATATCATTAGTTATGGCGGAATGTCGTCTACTACCGGGACCTTGTTTCGACTTAGGTCTTTCAGAGCTGTGTCAAATTCTTGGCGCGGTATCATATCTCACATTTCATCTTCGTCTACGTCCTCTTCCTTTAACCTCGCTTGTACAGACGCTCTAAATATTACATCCACCTTTCTGCTTTTCCTTTTTTGCTTGGGGCTGGATTTCCATCTGAGCTCTTGATATTTACACAGCTGCTTCTCTTAGCTCCAAAGACCTTTGTAATTCTGATGTGGGCGATATTTCTCTTTCCCCTAACAAACTATGCTTCTGAATCTTAACATTTGTCCTCTAGCCATGCCTACTTATCCATTTTGCAATTCCTGTCACTCTCATTTTGTAGACATTTGTTTTCACTTTCACCTACTTCATATGGTGCATTTTTATATTTTTGCTCTTTTATTACTTAAAATTAATACACTACTGGCCACTAAAATTGCTACACCAAGAAGAAATGCAGATGATAAACGGGTATTCATTGGACAAATATATTATACTAGTACTAGGACTGACATGTGAATACATTTACACGCAATTTGAGTGCATAGATCCTGAGAAATCAGTACCCAGAACAACCACTTCTGGCCGTAATAACGGCCCTGATACGCCTGGGTATTGAGCCAAACAGAGCTTGGATGGCGTGTACAGGTACAGCTGCCCATGCAGCTTCAACACGATACCACAGCTCATCAAGAGTAGTGACTGGCGTATTGTGACGAGCCAGTTGTTCGGCCGCCATTGACCAGACATTTTCAGTGGTGAGAAATCTGTAGATTGTGTTGGCCACGGCAGCAGTCGAACATTTTCTGTATCCAGAAAGGCCCGTACAGGACCTGCAACATGCGGTTGTGCATTATCCTGCTGAAATGTAGGGATTCGCAGGGATCGAATGAAGGGTAGAGCCACGGGTCGTCACTCATCTGAAATGTAAGGTCCACTGTTTAAAGTGCCGTCATTGCGAACAAGAAGTGACCGAGACGTTTAACCAATGGCACCCCATACCATCAGGCCGTGTGACGCATGGCGATGACAAATACACGCTTCCAATGTGCGTTCATCGCGATGTCGCCAAACACGGATGCCACCATCATGGTGCTGTAAACAGAACCTGGATTCATCCGAAAAATGACGTTTTGCCATTCGTGCACCCAGGTTCGTCGTTGAGTACACAATCGCAGGCGCTCTTGTCTGTGATACAGCGTCAAGGGTAACTGCAGTCATGGTCTCCGGGCTGAAGTCCATGCTGCTGCAAACGTCGTCGAACTGTTCGTGCAGATGGTTGTTGTCTTGCAAACGTCCCAATCTGTTGACTCAGGGATCGAGACGTGGCTGCACGATCCGTTACATACATGCGGATAAGATGCCTGTCATCTCGACTGCTGGTGATACGAGGCCGTTGGGATCCAGCACGGCGTTCCATATTACCCTCCTGAAGTCACCGATTCCATATTCTGCTGACAGTCATTGGATGTCGACCAACGCGAGCAGCAATGCCGCGATACGACAAACCGCAATCGCGATAGGCTACAATCCGACCTTTATCAAAGTCGGAAACGTGATGGTACGCATTTCACCTCGTTACACGAGGCATTACAACAACGTTTCACGAGGCAACGCCGCTCAACAGCTGTTGGTGTATGAGAAATCTGTTGGAATCTTTCCTCATGTCAGCACGTTGTAGATGTCGCCACCGGCGCCAAACTTGTGTGAATGCTCCGAAAAGCTAATCATTTGCGTATCACAGCATCTTCTTCCTGTCGCTTAAATCTCGCGTCTGTAGCACGTCATCTTCGTGGTGCAGCAATTTTAATGGCCAGTAGTGTATCTTCTGTGTTGTTCAAAGTTTCTACTAGGTCCTGTCTTTTTACCTGTTTGATCATCTGTTGCTTTCACTATATAATCTCTTAAAGTTACCCGTTCGTCTTCTAGTGAATTCCTTCCTCCTGTTCTAGTCAAGCGATGCCTAATACTTCCTCTGAATCTCTCGACCACCTCTGTTTCTTTGCGTCTATTCAGGTCGATCTCCTACCTTTTTGCAATTTCTTTAGTTTTGCTCTACAGTTTATAACTAATAAACTGAGGCCCGAGTCCACATCTGCCCCTGCAAATGCCTTACAATTTGAAGTGTGGTTCCGAAATTTCTCTAATGATTATATAATCAGTCTCAAATCATCCGGTATATCCGGGTGTCTTTCACGTATCTTTCATAATTCTTAAACCAAGTGTTAACGATGATTAAGTTATGATCTGTGCAAAATTCTATCAGGTGACTTCATCCTTCATTCATTCACCTCCGTCTATACTCATCTACAAGTTTTCCTTCTCTTCCTTTCCCTGTAATGGAATTCCAGTCCCCCATTGAAGGTAAATTTTTGTCTCCCTTAATTATCTGAACAATTGCTTTTATTGCATTATATATTCCTTCGACCTCTTGATCACTGATATCTAATCTTAACTTTTTATCAAAGTTTTAACTGGTTATAATCATGACATTATGTATTTATAAAGCTTCTACTTTTATTATTTTCGTGATTTTGATTCCTTTAGACAACATGGTCGTATGCGTCCAAGCTACTGCTGAATTTCTGAGTAATATTTGTGATAAATATATGCCAAAATTGTCATCCGAAGCTTGAAAACATGACATCCAAGAGCTAATAACATCGCATACTGAAACTTGTATTATAACAAAGTAGCATTAGATTGGTAGGAGAAAACTCATACGTGATGGAACATGCAATGCCTCGCGTCTCGAAAAATGTAAATGAGCTTTTTGTAATAACTCTTTATACCTCATTGTCAGATCACACATGTGGTATTATAATCGGTTTCGACTTATTACCAATTCATCTGTTTACAAAGAAAGAAAAGAGAGGTACTATGATACTAGAAAACTAAATTACAAATAAAATTAAATTCTGTGCACGACCATGCTGACTGTTGACGTTAGTCGTCAGCTGAAGCATTTTCTGTTGTGTTGTAGTATCTTTCCTCACTCATTTTTAGCTTTTCCCATTACTTTCGTTTCTTCTTATACCGGTCTGATAGTAGGTTTCAAATGGTTCAAATGGCTCTGAGCACTACGGGACTCAACATCTGAGGTCATCAGTCCCCTAGAACTTAGAGCTACTTAAACCTATCTAACCTAAGGACATCACACACATCCATGCCCGATGCAGGATTCGAACCTGCGACCGTAGCAGCAGCGTAGATATCCTCGGAGTGTAAAGCAACTTAAATCACTTAATAAAAGCAAGTCTTCCGGTCCAGACTGTACATCAATTAGGTTCCTTTCAGACTATTCTGATATAATAGCTCCATATAAAATAATCATATACAACCGCTCGCTAGACGGAAGATCCGTCCCCAAAGATTGAAAAGTTGCACAGGTCACACCAATATTCAACAAAGGTAGTGGGAATAATCCACTAAATTACAGGCTCATATCATTAACGTTGGTATGCAGCAGGATTCTGGAACATATATAGTGTTTGAACACTATGAATTACTTCGAAGAGAACGGTCTGTTAACACAAAGTCAACATTTATTTAAAAAACATTGACCTTGTGAAACACAATTAACTCTTTACACACACGAAGTGTTGGGTGCTATTGAGAAGGGATATACAATTGATTCCATATTTATAGCTTTCCAGAAGGCTTTTCACAGTGTACCACATAAGCGAATTGTAGTGAAATTACGTGGTTATGGACAGCTCAGTTATGTGACTGTACTCGTGATTTCCTCTAAAGGAGGTCACCGTTCGCAGTAATTGATGAAATTCATCGAGTAAAGCAAAAGTGATTTCTGGTGTTCCGCACGATAGTGTTATAAGCCCTTTGCTGTTCCTTATCTATGTAAATGATTTAGGAGATAACCTGAGCAGACGTCTTAGGTTGTTTGCAGATGATGCTTTTGTTTATTGTCTAGTAAAGTCATCATAAGATCAAGACAAATAGGAAAACGATTTAAAACAGGTATCTTTGTGGTATGAGAATTGGTAATTGTCCCTAAATAATGAAAAGAGAGTGAGCTCATCTTCATGAGTGCTAAAAGGAATCCGTTAACCTTCGGTTACATGATAAATCAGTCAAATATAAATACTGCAAATTCAACTAAATACCCAGGAATAACAATAAAGAACAACTTATAATGGAAAGAACGCATAGAAAATGTTGCAACTTATTGGCAGAACACTTAGAAAATGCAGCAGATCTACTAAAGAGACTAGCTGCACTACGCTTGTAAGTAGGCTGTGAAGCTTTTTTTTATTGGTAACGCCACGTAGCGCTCTGTACGAAAATCACTGACTGTGCTGTGTGCAGTCTGTGGCTGGTTTGAATTGTTGTTGGCTATTGTAGTGTTGGGCAGCTGGATGTTAACAGCGCATAGCGTTGCGCAGTTGGAGGTGAGCCGCCAGCAGTGGTGGATGTGAGGAAGTGAGATGGCGGATTTTTGAGAATGGATAATCTGGAGGTGTGTCCATCAGAAACAGTACATTTGTAAGAATGGATGTCATGAACTGCTATATATATTATGACTATTAAGGTAAATACATTGTTTGTTCTCTATTAAAATCTTTCATTTGCTAACTATGCCTATCAGTAGTTAGTGCCTTCCGTAGTTTGAATCTTTTATTTAGCTGGCAGTAGTGGCGCTCGCTGTATTGCAGTAGTTCGAGTAACCAAGATTTTTTTGAGGTAAGTGATTTGTGAAAGGTATAGATTAATGTTAGTCAGGGCCATTCTTTTGTAGGGATTATTGAAAGTCAGATTGCGTTGCGCTAAAAAATATTGTGTGTCAGTTTAAGCACAGTCATGTACAATTTTTCTAAGGGGACGTTTCATATGTCGACCCTTAGCTGAGGATACCTCACTGGAATCTTCTGATTTTTTTCTTGTAGTTTGTGTAATTAGTGTAGCTATTGTTTATTGCTAAGGCGTAATTGTAGAGAGAATCTCCTTTGTAGTTGCAGTCTTTCATTGTTGTACCGTAAAACAGTTGTGGCATGCATGTAGATTTCCACCAAGTATTTCGCAGCTGCGCTTGCAATTAACTAGATATTATTTTCAGTGCTATGTTAATGTGTTCTCTTATTCTTGCTCTTCAAATTGTGCTTTTCTGTGTTATCGTGTGAAATATTGTGACAATAATGACGTGTGAAAAACGTAACACTAGGCTCCAAAGTAAACTGAGAAATAATAGAGACGACGAGCATAGCTTATCAGCACCACTGTGTAATGAATTAACAGACATTCGAAGTAGTAATTTGGTAATTGTGCATAGGGAAATGGAGCGGGAGGCAAATAATGGTGTAGACAATGAAACAAGTAGTGAACAGGGAAGCATTATCGATCGATCGGTCGGCAACAGCTCGCCTCAGGAATCCGAAATGACAGAACACAATATTGCAAATATTGTAGACTCAGGTTTTGGGTCCTCACCGTTTTCTCAAATGAGTCGAGACACATTTTCTGCTTGTCAAAATGTGAATGTTGCCGTTGAAAATGCACTGCCAAAAAGCGTAGAGAAACAGATTCCAGACACTAATACATTATTATTGTAATTAATGCAACAAATGGAACAAAATCAGAGACAAACACAGCAAAAGCTTCAAAAGTTAGACACAATGCTTGAATAAACACGTGAAGATTTAACTACTGAGTTACATAACATTGAATCGAATTGTCAAAAAGTCTGTAATGACGTAAAAACACAAATTTGTGAGCATTTTCAACCTATTTTTTCGCGGCATGAAAATGCATTACAGAATCACGAAGCAGCCATAAAAGAACTGCAAACTATTGTTCATGAAAATCATGAGACCTTCCAAGCTAAAACTGACTCAGTTGCATCTACCGATTCGGTTACGCAACTTGCAAAAACTCAGGAAAACTTAAAGGACACAGTAGATACTCTGAAAATTGGTTCAGAAAGACATGTGGAGGAAATTAGTTCATTATCAGAGAAAGTAGTTGAACTTTCGGATCAGCTAAATAATTTATCTACGAAGGTAGATGATAATCTGAATGACACATACCGGTAGTCTTTAATGACACAGAAGAGTGCGAACAAATTGCGAAATTCAAACAAAATCAGAATCAAATTACTACGCAACACCAAAGAGAAATCCGGGAAGTACAAGATCAGCTGACACAGGCAATACAAGAATTACGTATTTCAGAGGACACTCGCGCTCCAATACGGGAAGAGGGACATAGAAATACGGAACAGCCACAAAATAATAACATGGGGTACTTCGGAAATTATGCGAGAAATTGGCAAGGTACACCGAATTTTGAGATGGAACCGCCGAAACGACGTAACAATGGCCGACATGAGACTTGTGGACATGATGATTTTGACTATAAGCTGTTTATTACTACACGTAAATTCAAAACATTTAAGAATTCCGGCAACGACATTCATCCACAAGCGTGGCTTCATCAATTCTCTCATTGTTTTCCTCCCAACTGGTCATTAGAGCACAGATTAGAATTTATGTGTGGCTATTTAGAGAATGAACCAGCTGTAAGAATGCAATCGGTCATTCACGATTGCCACAGTGAAGGAGAATTTTATCATGCCTTCCTCTCAGCATATTGGTCTCAAGCTACACGAGACCGAGTAAAACATAGCATCATAATGATGAAACATTTCGAACAATCTGAATTCTCCAGTCTTGTGAATTATTTTGAAGACATGTTGCACAAGAATCAGTACATGTCAAACCCATACCGCCCCTCAGAACTCATCTGCATTTGCTTAATCAAATTACCTGAATATTTACGACGTATTATTTTGGCAGGACGTTGCAAAGACGACATTGAAGCTTTTCAGGGACTCTTACAAGAACTGGAAATTGACACTGACAATCGCAGAGCGCGAAAACAGGAGCACAACAATTACAGGTCACATCCGTCACAATTCCGCGATGAAAGAAATAATAACTGGACACATCAAGGCTATTCTTACAACATAAATCGTGACCAAAACAGACACCACCCGTATGACAACCGTTGGCAGAATAATAGTTACAGAGAGAAGATTGTATTTCCGTAGTAATGAATATGACAGAGACAATCAGAGAAACAGACAATATGGCAACCAGAACTATTATTATCACGGGAGACAGAGTAACTTCAGACGCAACGGTCCACTGCGCAGTGATAAATCCGGGGAAAAATTCTCCACCACTTTATCGACAAGAAAGAAACTACAGGAACTACCAACGTGACGACAGACGATGTAATCATAACGACAAACCTGAATTTCATCAGAACTGGCGGGATTCAAACAGGGCAGGGCCCTCTCGACAAGGCAAATTTGTAGAAGTTAGGTCTCCTAATCCCAATAACGACGCATGCCAACAAAGAGATAGCAGACAATGACTCACACTTCAGGCAGCCACGTGCGCCGGCTGGCTCAGAGAAAAATAACATAGGCGCTAACCTGGAGAAACATTCCAGTATTCTTCACCGAAGTATACTGCGTGATAATTGCGTTCAAGCTGAAACTCTGACTACTATGAAGAGTAAAGGATTGCACCACGTTTCACATGTAAAACCGTTTATTGAATGATAATCAGCTTTTTAATTTGGTCTTTGCTACAAAATTTTTCACTTCACGGTACTAATACTCTTTGTCACACTTATAAAATGTTAACATGCAACTATGTTTTGAAGTTAACTATCCAGTCTAGAACCTAGGGAACATATTTAGACAATATTTACGAGTGCATTGTTATAGTGAACAGACGACACAGTGTTAATGTGTGTGTACATTCTTGCTTGTTAGTTGCACGATTACGTAACGACTATCAGGCTTACATGCTTAGAACATATACTGCTAATGAGACTTAAATGCAACATTTTGGTTTACTTGAAAAGATACTCTTTATTTGAAGTACATTCGGTGAGATTAAATGACTTGGCATTTGGTTTCTTTGATAGCTATACGATTATATTATGACACTACTAATATGTGACACATTTTACATTGTTGCTTTTGCGGTGTATCTGTTTTATATCTGCACACTTTTTCTGTATTATTCTGGAGAGTAAAACATGTTTTAGTAGTAACTTTTGTGGTATAGCTGCAATGAGACAGACTTTTTCGTAGCACAACAATACGTTACATTATAGTACATTCTTGATCACGGTAAGATACGTAATAACTACGATATCTATACGCAAAGCATTTCACTTTCGTTTATGATGAGGTAAGTACGCTGACTTCAGCAGATCTTTGCTTACAGAGGACGATAACTACGACACTTCCACAGAATTATCTTACAGCAAGACGCACATTTAGCGCTACAGGACACGCATTTGAGTGATTAATTTTGTACTTAAAACATTTATTTTTCAAGAGTTTTGAATTACAAAGGTTTTCCGTGATACATTTCATTCCATTGCTGTAATTTGTAACACCTGAGGGTATAATTACATTAATCCTCAGGGAGTACACTCTTACTTTGTGTACCATGTGTTTGGAAAGCACAAGGAGCCCTAGCTAAAATGGTATTTGTTTATACAACTTTACACATCGGTACCATATTTCTCTAACACATAATTACACAGCCATCTGACCATTTAACTGAGAGAGACAAACTTTTTTTTTACTACGTGAGTGACACATGTTTATGCAATTACACAGTTGGATAAATTCACACTTACGAAACTGTATTTTGTATGTACTTTGTGAACTCTTCATATTTTTTTGGAACCATTGTGATACTATGAGTGCTCTGAATTATGTATTTGGTATGGGATTATGATTTTTAAAGTACGTTTGAGGTAGATGACACTATTGAAATGAGCAGAGAATTTGTTTAGGTTTTGTTATTATTGCAGAAAGCTACGATGATTTTGAGATTTGACTGAGGTGTTATGATGTTATTATTATGATGACAACATGTATTATGCTGTTGAGTTATGTTTATGATAAATAAGCTGATGCTATGTGAGGAATCTGATTATGATATGTATTTATTATGATGAAATATTGAAGAAGTTTCGACAAATATGTCTATGTGTAATAAGGTAAGGAATAATGAGTAGTGGTTAGGGACTCTGATTTGTGAAAAAGGATGTTGGAAAACAAGAATCGTACTTTAAGTTATGAAATGTGTGTACATGTGTGAATGTATCACAATGGCGCCGAAAATTTTTTGGACACTGTTATATTTATAGGATTTTGTTTCTGCACATTTGTAACGCAAATTCTCGACCTGTGAAATTTTTATATGAGACTGTCACTGTAGTGCAAACTGGTGTCGTAAATATCTCGGTAAGAAAGTTAAGTGACCACCTTCACGTAATGCGTTGTGGCCACCCTGCTGCGTGACAGTCACCTGAAAAAAAAACATTAGTGTGTGCCTTTCAAAGGTACGGGTGGAGAAAAAAGGAGGCCATTATCCTCGCTATTGACATTTCTTTGTAGAAAGCATCGCAAATACGACATGCTCAAACTTGAAAACACATGATTACACTGTGGAGCTCTTAATTTATGATATTTACTGAAATGCCTAATGAAATGATGAGAAACATTTCACGGCTATTGTCTTGCTAGTTGAGAGAAGTGCCATATGGCTAGTGAATGACGTTTAATACTTTGCTTTGTATTTATATTTGCCTATTTTGTTTAATATCTAGTTTCTAGCTGCACTGCCACATTGGTTAAAATAAAATTTTATAGATGTACTAATATAGATATTTTATACCTACAGATCCAGTAAATAATAACTTTATGATCTACTTAAAAAAAAAAAAAAAAAAAAAAAAAAAAAAAAGGAGCACAAAAAGACATTTCCCTTCACAGGAAATGCATACAGAATTTTTGTCAATGACTGGGTAACTTATTTCATAGAGTAAGTGAAGGTGATGCGTCACTCTAGTGTTAAGATATGACATAGTTATTAGACATTTACTATCTTTAGTGTAATATTTTTTCTGCTTGAGCTTTGTCATGTTTAGGTATAAGTTACAGCATTTGCTGCTGCTGTTTGTCAGGCATAGTGCTACTAAATTTCACTTTGTATAACTCTGTTAAGCCAGTTTTACTACTGATTTATTTTTCTTGTTTGCTGCATACTGCCTTATATTAGTTGTAATATTGCAATTGCTTTGCTAATTTATATTTTTTGCTGCTTGCTTTGCTAATTTGCATTTTTTGTTATTGCTGTTTGTGTAAATTTGTTATGTGCTGCTGCATTGCCTCATCCCTTAGTTTAGCATCTGAGCTCAGTAGATTTACGTTAGCTTAAGATGGGGTAGGCTATATAAGAGAACGAGTTGCGATGAATTGGAAGAAATGCATTGAGAAGCTATAAGAAAATGGTTCGGCCAAAAAAGTATTTTGAAAGAGGATATGAACAAAATAGTAGGGTTTAGTGACAACAGGTTTAGGTAGGATTTTCTTGGAAATAAATGATGAGGTAAGATAATGAATATTAAATAATGAGGTGAGAAATATGTGAACACATAAATACAGAAAGCAAGCTTGGATGGGATTTTTTTGGTGGAACCAAATGTTGAAATAAGATGAAAGATCTATGGAATGAAGTTTTGGGTTGGATGGCAGTACCAAATGTTACACTGAAAACAACTCTGCCCTTTCCTCTTGTGTTATTCTGCTATGTGTTTGTGTACCCTTGTGAATTTGTGTTTTTTCTTTCTTTATGTGTTTAGCTGATGAGAGTTATGTTGTAGAATTTTTCTAATACTATGTTATTTACTTTGTAAAGATGTTTAGACATTATTTATTTGTTCTGTTTGTTGCTCATGTGTGAAGTTGATGTTTCAAAAGTTATTCTGATCTTTTATGTAAGTACTTATGTCATAATTCCTGTAACACTGATGTATTTGTTTATTTATATTCTTTTGTAAAGCCTGTACTACAACAAATGTTATCTGTATTGTTATGTTCTTTAATGATGTATTTTGTACCTTTGTTATTATATTCTTATGTTATAAAATTGTAATTGACACCAGTTCATCAAATTATTAAATTGTAAGTTACATTTTACTGCACACGTTTTTGTTGGTCGTAGTATATGCACAATATGTGAAAAAAAGAGGACTGTTAGTGCTTGCACGTGTGTTGATAATTCAGCAAGGGACTGGATAACAGCATTGCTGATTCTAAGGACATTTCAAAAAAATTTTTTTGTAAGTGCACAATTGGTGGTTCATGGACTTACTATGTTGTCCACAAGACTCTTCTATGGTAATTGTCCACTTGCATAGTCGCAACGGATGGCTGCTAGCCATCTCTACAAGAACTACAGTGGGTCGACACCTTTGATGACTCACCAATACCATTATTTCTACAAGGACTGGAGTGGGTCTGCACCTCTGGTGGCCCACCAATACCATACTCTCTACCAGGACTACAGTGGTTCTGCTCTGTGATGACCTACCTACCAATATCCTTCAAAACTTCGACTGACTCTGCTGTGGGTTTGCTCTGTTGTGGCCCATTACCTGTCTGCATGTCAAGCGTCAGCACTGTCTTTCCGTTGGAAGGACAATACTACTTCTTCAAGACTTCATGTAATTCCACTACTTCCATGTGCATTTTCTTTTACTGCTCAAGAGTTTGAGAAAAAGAAACCACTGCAATTTTACTGTGATGAATGATCAGGACTGTCTTTATGGACTGCGAGAAAATTTTAGCTTTTGACCAACATTGTATCAATAAGTGTGTGCATTTGATATCTTTGTTATTGTAATTATGAAAAATTTTATCAAATCATTATTGGCCACTGCCCAAAACAATTTGTAAAATTTTTTGTGGGGAGCATAGAGGCTATGTAAGTAGGCTGTTTAGGTTTTTTTATTGGTAACACCACGTAGCGCTCTGTATGAAAAGCACTGCCTGTACTGTGTGCAGTCTGTGGCTGGTTTGCATTGTTGTTGGCTATTGTAGTGTTGGGCAGCTGGATGTTAACAGCGCATAGCGTTGCGCAGTTGGAGGTGAGCCGCCAGCAGTGGTGGATGTGAGGAAGTGAGATGGCGGATTTTTGAGAATGGATACTCTGGAGGTGTGTTCATCAAAAACAGTACATTTGTAAGAATGGATGTCATGAACTGCTATATATATTATGACTATTAAGGTAAATACATTGTTTGTTCTCTATTAAAATCTTTCATTTGCTAACTATGCCTATCAGTAGTTAGTGCCTTCCGTAGTTTGAATCTTTTATTTAGCTGGCAGTAGTGGCGCTCGCTGTATTGCAGTAGTTTGAGTAACGAAGATTTTTGTGAGGTAAGTGGTTTGTGAAAGATATAGATTAATGTTAGTCAGGGCCATTCTTTTGTAGGGATTATTGAAAGTCAGATTGCGTTGCGCTAAAAAATATTGTGTGTCAGTTTAAGCACAGTCCTGTATAATTTTTCTAAGGTGACGTTTCACGCTTATGAGTCCTCTTTTGGAGTACTGCTGCTCAATATGGGATTCCTACAAGACGGGATTGGCGGGTGGTATCGAGAAAGTTGAAAGCAGAGCAGCACGTTTTGTATTATCGCGAAATAGGGGGAGAGTGCCACAGACATGGTGTAGGATTAAGGGTGGCATCAGCAAGACAAAGGCATTTTCCGTTGTAGCAAAGTATTCTCACGAAATTTCAGTCACCAACTTTCTCCTCTGAATGCGAAAATATTTTGTTGACACAGACCTACATAGGTAAAAACGATCATCATAATAAAATACCCCCCCCCATGAACCATGGACCTTGCCGTTGGTGGGGAGGCTTGCGTGCCTCAGCGATACAGATGGCCGTACCGTAGGTGCAACCACAATGGAGGGGTATCTGTTGAGAGGCCAGACAAACATGTGGTTCCTGAAGAGGGGCAGCAGCCTTTTCAGTAGTTGCAGGGGCAACAGTCTTGATGATTGACTGATCTGGCCCTGTAACATTAACCAAAACTGCCTTGCTGTGCTGGTACTGCGAACGGCTGAAAGCAAGGGGAAACTACAGCCATAATTTTTCCCGAAGACATGCAGCTTTACTGTATGATTAAATGATGATGGCGTCCTCTTGGGTAAAATATTCCGGAGGTAAAATAGTCCCCCATACGGATCTCCGGGCGGGGACTACTCAAGAGGACGTCGTTATCAGGAGAAAGAAAACTGGCGTTCTACGGATCGGAGCGTGGAATGTCAGATCCCTTAATCGGGCAGGTAGGTTAGTAAATTTAAAAAGGGAAATGGATAGGTTAAAGTTAGATATAGTGGGAATTAGTGAAGTTCGGTGGCAGGAGGAACAAGACTTTTGGTCAGGTGAGTACAGGGTTATAAATACAAAATCAAATAGGGGTAATGCAGGAGTAGGTTTAATAATGAATAAAAAATAGGAGTGTGGGTTAGATACTACAAACGGCATAGTGAACGCATTATTGTGGCCAAGATAGACACAAAGCCCATGCTTACTACAGTAGTACAAGTTTATATGCCAACTAGCTCTGCAGATAATGAAGAAATAGATGAAATGTATGACGAGATAAAAGAAATTATTCAGGCAGTGAAGGGAGACGAAAATTTAATAGTCATGGGTGACTGGAATTCGTCGGTAGGAAAAGGGAGAGAAGGAAACATAGTAGGTGAATATGGATTGGGGGGAAGAAATGAAAGAGGAAGCCGCCTTGTAGAATTTTGCACAGAGCATAGCTTAATCATAGCTAACACTTGGTTCAAGAATCATAAAAGAAGGTTGTATACCTGGAAGAATCCTGGAGATACTAAACGGTATCAGATAGATTATATAATGGGAAGACAGAGATTTAGGAACCAGGTTTTAAATTGTAAGACATTTCCAGGGACAGATGTGGATTCTCACCACAATCTATTGGTTATGAACTGCAGATTGAAACTGAAGAAACTGCAAGAAAGTGGGACTCTAAGGAGATGGGACCTGGATAAACTGAAAGAACCAGAGGTTGTAGAGAGTTTTAGGGAGAGCATAAGGGAACAATTGACAGGAATGGGGGAAAGAAATACAGTAGAGGAAGAATGGGTAGCTCTGAGAGATGAAGTTGTGAAGGCAGCAGACGATCAAGTAGGTAAAAAGGCGAGGGCTAATAGAAATCCTTGGGTAACAGAGGAAATATTGCATTTAATTGATGAAAGGAGAAAATATAAAAATGCAGTAAATGAAGCAGGCAAAAAGGAAAACAAACGTCTCAAAAATGAGATCGACAGGAAGTGCAAAATGGCTAAGCAGGGATGGCTAGAGGACAAATGTAAGGATGTAGAGGCTTGTCTCACTAGGGGTAAGATAGATACAGCCTACAGGAAAATTAATGAGACCTTTGGAGAGAAGAGAACACCTTGTATGAATATCAAGAGCTCAGATGGCAACCTAGTTCTAAGTAAAGAAGGGAAGGCAGAAAGGTGGAAGGAGTATATAGAGGGTTTATATAAGGGCGATGTACTTGAGGACAATATTATGGAAATGGAAGAGGATGTAGATGAAGACGAAATGGGAGATAAGATACTGCGTGAAGAGTTTGACAGAGCACTGAAAGACCTGAGTCGAAACAAGACCCTGGGAGTAGACAACATTCCATTAGAACTACTGATGGCCTTGGGAGAGCCAGTCATGACAAAACTCTACCATCTGGTGAGCAAAATGTATGAGACAGGCGAAATACCCTCAGACTTCAAGAAGAATATAATAATTCCAATCCCAAAGAAAGCACGTGTTGACAGATGTGAAAATTACCGAACTATCAGTTTAATAAGTCACAGCTGCAAAACACTAACGCGAATTCTTTACAGACGAATGGAAAAACTGGTAGAAGCGGACCTCGGGGAAGATCAGTTTGGATTCCGTAGAAATGTTGGAACACGTGAGGCAATACTAACCTTACGACTTATCTTAGAAGAAAGATTAAGAAAAGGCAAACCTACGTTTCTAGCATTTGTAGACTTAGAGAAAGCTTTTGACAATGTTAACTGGAATACTCTCTTTCAAATTCTGAAGGTGGCAGGTATAAAATACAGGGAGCGAAAGGCTATTTACAATTTGTACAGAAATCAGATGGCAGTTATAAGAGTCGAGGGGCATGAAAGGGAAGCAGTGGTTGGGAAAGGAGTGAGACAAGGTTGTAGCCTCTCCCCGATGTTATTCAATCTGTATATTGAGCAAGCAGTAAAGGAAACAAAAGAAAAATTGGGAGTAGGTATTAAAATTCATGGAGAAGAAGTAAAAACTTTGAGGTTTGCCGATGACATTGTAATTCTGTCAGAGACAGCAAAGGACTTGGAAGAGCAGTTGAACGGAATGGACAGTGTCTTGAAAGGAGGATATAAGATGAACATCAACAAAAGCAAAACGAGGGTAATGGAATGTAGTCAAATTAAATCTGGTGATGCTGAGAGAATTAGATTAAGAAATGAGACACTTAAAGTAGTAAAGGAGTTTTGCTATTTAGGGAGTAAAATAACTGATGATGGTCGAAGTAGAGAGGATATAAAATTTAGACTGGCAATGGCAAGGAAATCGTTTCTGAAGAAGAGAAATTTGTTATCATCGAGTATAGATTTAAGTATTCGGAAGTGGTTTCTGAAAGTATTTGTATGGAGTGTAGCCATGTATGGATGTGAAACATGGACGATAACTAGTTTGGACAAGAAGAGAATAGAAGCTTTCGAAATGTGGTGCTACAGAAGAATGCTGAAGATAAGGTGGGCAGATCACGTAACTAATGAGGAGGTATTGAATAGGATTGGGGAGAAGAGAAGTTTGTGGCACAACTTGACTAGAAGAAGGGATCGGTTGGTAGGACATGTTTTGAGGCATCAAGGGATCACCAATTTAGCATTGGAGGGCAGCATGGAGGGTAAAAAACGTAGAGGGAGGCCAAGAGATGAATACACTAAGCAGATTCAGAAGGATGTAGGTTGCAGTAGGTACTGGGAGATGAAGAAGCTTGCACAGGATAGAGTAGCATGGAGAGTTGCATCAAACCAGTCTCAGGACTGAAGACCACAACAACAACAACATAATAAAATAAGGGAAACTATAGATTGCACGGAAAGGTATAGGTGTTCGTTTTTTCCGCGCTGTTCGTGATTGGAATACTAGAGAATTATTGTGAAGGTGGTTCGATGAACCCTCTGTCAGGCCCTTAAGTGTGATTTACAGAGTACTCATTTAACTGCTGATGTAGATGTACATGATTTTTCGTTGTGTTGGTTACTTTTACTACAGTGCTTTATTCTATAATTCGACTCCAGATATCCTATCAACACAGCTCGAAGCACTGTGAGAAGAAACAGGAAACTACTATGTCCTCAGTATTCTTGGGGGAGCCGACAGAGACGGAACATTAGTTTCGTCATATCGTATTAAGAAAAATGCTGGATTACGAAAGCAACCTTTTGACTCCACATACTCCGCTTCTTGGTCATTCCAAACGTGTAACAAAAGGGAAGTTACATCAATGAGGCCAAATGTTTCGTATTAATGGATAAAATTTACCTTTAAAACCAGAGAAACGTCCCAAAATTCCTCTCTGACAATGTGTTATTCACGAAAGCACTGTAACATTTACTTTTTAAAACGACTGTTGCGTGGACACGACAGAAATTATGAGCAAGAAGTAACTGAAACAGACGTCTGCTATCGATTAGGGCCTACCATCATGACGGCGCCGGCTGGAAACAATGTACAGCGAAGCCTGTAGCACCATGTCCCCTTGTTACAGTCCATGGCTGCTAAGGCTGCAGCGTAAGCGGCAGCAGTGTGAAACAAGCGATTTGTTGGTACACGTACCACGTCTTGGGACGAGGGGAAGGCTTCTTATTGCAGGCATAAAATGGAACTTGTGGGGTAGGAGACCTCACATACAGATTGTGGTCAGTTGTTGAACCGTCATTCACGATTATTTCGGCCAGTTTCTGCTCCCTCTGTGTGCCCGCACCCTTGGTGAGGGCCTATTTCAACAGTCCCCATGGCAATGTCCTGTATCAGTAGTCTGACCTATATATAAAAAGGCGACCGGAATGAGTGCAGTAACTATAGAACTGTGGGTATAAGACATATGCCAAGACACATTTCAGAAGACTAAATGCTTTAACAGAGACATTTCTGATAGATGAAGAAATGATTTTAGGTCAGGAAGATTATGTATGAATCTCCATAAAACAGCTAACAGAAATGGGTAGGTATTTTAATCACTCAACGTACAAAGCTTTCGTGGAATATGGGGAGGCCTTCGTCTGGTTGGTGAGATCTAAGTAATGAGATATTTCAGGAGAGTACGACATTTCTCAGTATTTAAAAAGGACATTTGAGAGTTTATACCACAATATCAAGAAACTCATGGACTCAACCATTAGTACGGAACAGAGAAGAAGCACTCAACCACCCGCCAGGGTAGCCGAGAGCGCTAACGCGCTGCTTCCTGGACTCGGGTTGGTGCGCCGGCCCCAGATCGAATCCACCGGCGGATTATCGACGATGGCCCGTGTGCTGGCCAGCCTGGATGTGTTTTAAGGCGATTTTCCACATCCCACTAGGTGAATACTGGGCTGGTCCCCAAGTTCCCCCTTCAGTTCCACACGTCGCAGACATTTCAAACACGTCCGCACTATTTCACGATTTACACTAGACGCAGACAGTTGGGGTACCCTAATTCCGTCCTGGGGTGGTATGGAGTGGCGGCAGGAAGGTAATCCGGCCGTCCCTAAAAGCTAACATTGTCTCATCCGTTGTAAACACGCCGACCCAGCGATCGCTGCGGGACTATGGCGTAAGCGAAAGAATGAAAGAGAAGAATCACACAAGGAGTTAGGCAAGGATGCCATCTATTGCTCGCAATAATTAACATTTACACAAATGACGTTTGTCCGGGTGAAAAATACAAAATGTTTCAAGAAAATGTTCTTTAGCCGTCAGGGGGACATCAATCAGCATGACTGCCTTCGTTGTAGCTTTGTATTTTAAAAAGATATTAACAGCGGTATGACTTTTTTAAATGGCACCCTGTATTTTTTATTCGGTAATTCATTTCCTCTCCTAAAGACCTATTCAAAAATGTATCACAGTGTACCACACACCGAAACGCAACGTTATTAATTACATAACACAACACTGACGTTGACGCTACCCGCGCTTAGGGCAGGTACTCTGGGTAATGGAACAAATCCACTTGCTGACGTTGACAGAGGACAAATGTAAACATAAGTAGAATGAGCATTCGTCATTTCGTCAACCATCGTCAGTTGAAGAGTTGTGTGAGTAAAATGTACACCAACGAAGAGAAGGTAGAAATGCTACTCGTCTATGGGGAATGTAAGTTACCAGAATAGTAATTGCAATACTGTTTTCTTGTGTACGGGCACATTTAGTACAGTAGTTTAGTCTTTTTAAAGACTGTTGTGTAGAGTAGGCATACAGTAAAGGCTGTCCTTTCTACAAACTGCATCGACATAACGTTTCTTTTATTGTTGTTGGTGAAGGTGGGCGAAATGCTATGCAGGTAGCGGAACTGTACAGAGAGCGATATCCTGACAAGAACCCACCTTCACGACGGAAGTTTTCACGTCTTGTTGCGACGCTTCAGGAAACGGGAAGTTTTAACCCACAACAACGAAATCGTCGTAGCATTCGCACAGACGAAGCTGCCAAAGTTACTGTTCTCGCTTCCGTTGCTATGAATCCACATGTCAGCACACGACAGCTTGAACACTAGATTGTCATTTCCAAAACCAGTGAACATCGTATTCTTACACCGGTTCCATCCTTACCATGTACACCTACATCAAGGATTGCATGGGAACGATTTTCAAAATTGTGTACAGTTCTGTCAGTGGGCACAGTAGCAAATCCTCGCCAATCCGAACTTCTTCTCCAATGTTCTATTTACCGATGAATGTTCCTTCTCAAAAAAAGGACAGGTAAATACAAGGAACATGCATTATTGGTCCACCGACAACCCACGATGGCTTAGACAGGTGCAACATCAGCATCAGTGGAGGGTTAACGTCTGGTGTGGTATCCTTGGTACTACAATAATTGGCCCTTATTTCATTAATGGTAGTCTAAATGGCACAACATATGCTAACTTCCTCAGACGAATTCTTCCTCCTTTTCCGGATGAAGTGCCGCTAAGAATCAGAATGTTTATGTGTTATCAACACGATGGATGTCCAGCACATAATGCCCTGCGTGCACGTCGTGTTCGGAACCGAAGGTATCCTGCCAGACGGATTGGTCGAGGAGGAACTGCTACTTGGCCTGCTAGGTCTCTTGATTTAAATCCTCTGGACTTTTTTCTTTGGGGATGCATTAAAGACGCTGTTTATCGCGATATTCCAATAGCTCCAGAGGACATGCCGTAACGTATCGTGCTTGCTTGTAATTCTTTTTAGCAGGCAACACTGGAAGCAGTAAATAATTATTTCATTCAACGAGTGCACCAGTGTATCGGTGTCCAGGGTCACCACTTCGAGCACCTTTGAATGTTCTACTCCTGGGCAGTGGTACAGGAGAGTCAAAGTCAATTTTGTGTTATGTTTTAACTTGGGTTTCATTTGTTTTCTGACAACTCCAGGAAGTGGACGAGTTTGTGATCCCAGGCTCAAAGTCAGTGTTGTGTTATGTAATTAATAACGTTATGTTTCAGTGAATGGTACACTGTGATAGGTTTTTGAATAGGTCTTTAGGAGAGGAAATGAATTACCGAATAAAAATGACAGGGTGACATTTAAAAAAGTCATACTGTTGTTCATATCTTTGTAAAAAACAAATCTACAACGAAGGGAGTCATGCTGATTGAAGTCCCGCTGACGGTTAAAGAACATTTCCTTGAAACATTTTGTAATTTTCATCTGGACAAATAGTTATTTAGGGTGGTCAAGATAAATGGGGGATACACTGTATAATGGCAAAACAATATAATATGACCATATCAACAAAGAAAAGTAAAGTTCTGGGGATTTTGTGGAAAAGAAAGTTCTTGTAGCTAAAATCATTATCGAAAATATCATGTTCGAAGTACTATACTTAACTATCTAGGCTGTGATACCTCTTATGGTTACAATAACGATCCTGGAAAAAAAGGCTACCAAGCTTATAACACATGCTACATGCTGTTAGCAGAACGTTCCTGACGAAACTAGGAAAGAGACAGTACTTTAATTCTATAATACTATGGCTACACGTTTACTGCTGTATAATTCTGAAGTCTTGACTTTAAGGATCAAAGAATTACAGAGAACTGACACGGCAGAAATTGGACTTCTAATACCTTTGGCAAGATATAGACTAGAGGATCTTAAGAGGGACAGTGAGATAAGAGAGGAGCTCCATGTTCTAGGAACAGCAGAAGAGATTCAGCAGCGTAGAAAGGAGTGCATGACCATCTACTACTTACCAAGGAAAACCTATGACTGTACTTCCAAGGGTGAAAGACGGACAGGCCAACCACGAAGAAGATGGTGTGATGAGCTTTATATTAGTTCGTTTCGAAGCACACAAAGACGTCTAACCTGAAACTGTATTAGGTTGGTACAGTTCGTAGCGTTTTAGTTGCGAATGTTTTTATTCATTTTGTTATGGGTTAAATTATCGATTGTCATTTTTATTTGTAGTTCACTGTTCCTATACCAGTTTACATATTGTCATTTTGTCATTTTGAGGTAGCGAGTGCAGCTGTGGACGCTAAGAAATGGAGTCCCGAGTTTAGAAATTGGTGCATTTCTGATATATTCGTCTGTTTGAGTTCAGTAGAGTTGTGACAGCAATCGAAACGGCCAGAACATTTACACATGTATGAGGATTATAACACAGGATAGAAAAAGGCAAAAAATAGTTTTCTGATTTCAAAGAGGATCGTTTTGACGTTAGTGACTCTTGACATTTAGGAAGACCTTCGAGGTTTGCTGAAGGTCGTTTAAACACATCAATCCACTATGACCCACGACACTGTACTCGTGAACGTCAAATGTGATGAACCGTGCTCATTCCACGCGATATTTGCGTACAGTGGGAAAGGTTCAAAAATCTGTTATAATATTACCGTATGCTCTCAGCCAAAATCACAAAAATCAGCGGATGTCTATATGTGCATCTCTGCTTTTCGTCATGAATTGGTTAGTGAACAACACCAACCATTCCTCTCCTGTGTTTTTATGGTGACGAGAAATGGTATGTTTATGTCAACATAAGGAGAAAAAGGAATGTTTGAACCCGAACAAAGTAGCAACTCCCCCGTACAAAGACCTGCGCGCATCCATAAAAGATGACGTTTATGCATCTGGTTGAACAGTGACGGTGTAGTGTACTACAAATCTCTTACTGAAGGTATAACCATCACTGCTGACTGAGACATTTTGCAGACGCACTGCAACACAAAGACCATGAAGACGACGTGAAGTGCTACTACTCCACGATTATCCCCGCCTGCTTTCTGCAATACTGACACAAAACACTATATAGGAGATGGGTTGTGAAGCCATTACGCACCCACCTTATTCATCTGCTCTTGTGCCCTCAGATTTTGACCTACTCTGCTCTCCGTTGAATAGTCTTCAAGAAACCTCCTTTTCTGATGGAATGCGCTCCGAATATGAGTCGACAAGTTCGTTGTCTCAAAATCACGTGATTTCTACAGTGGCGGAATCAAAAAGTTAACCCAGTGTTGGAAAACTATCGTAAATGGTGAAAGGGAATGTTACGTGTATCTATCGTGTTTATTGAAGTTATGGAAAAACAGTACCAACTTCTGCACCAACAAATACATGATGATGGATAATTGGGTAAATTAAGTAAATAAAATTTCCTTCATGAAACAAATTACAGAAGATAGAATTAAACTACCTCACTTGTCCTAATGGATGAGTAATGGAGCATACCAAATTTGGCCTTCGAAATGTTTTTTTTTCTTCATACTGATTCATAAGGTTATATACTGTTCTTATTATGCATGTATCAACATGCATTATGCAAGAAGGCCTACCGACGTCACCCAGACAGTGGCAGCACCCACACGTTTAGGCACGGGATGGAATTGGAAACGACAGTGTACACTCATGGGGTTCTTAAAAGAGGACTATTGTCTAACATGTTGGGAATTTTTAATTTTGGAGTGTTATGTGTATGGCCTAACACACTTTCTAAAGATACAACAGGTCGGCTAAATGCCTATGAATGATACAGTACGTACTGTCTGTTGAGGTTTCAGGCGATTTCATATCGAGCATTAACACATGACAGCAGCGCGACATTTGCCTAAACAAGTATGGGAACCGATACAAAAACATTTCCAGGATTTGTCAGTGTACCAGTTTAATGATTGTTTGTAGAGCGCTAGAATCGATCAACGACTCTGCAATGACAGCGTTACACATGGAAGTGTGCGTCATAAGAGACTGATTTTGTGGCCACAAGGGCATACTTCCATTTGCAGCATCCCAGTTATAGACGAATCTAATGAATCGGGATACAGTTTCATTAAGTAATTTACTTCGACGAGCTTATTACGCAGTCCCAACAGACTTGTGACATATGTAACACTTGCTATATTGAGAGGTTACATCAGATAAAAAAGTATATGTTTCACGGACTAATACCTATAACACTGGAGTTATTGGCCGCACCAGATGCGTCGTAGGCGATAAATTTTCCATGCGTTGGCTTCCCAGAGTCAGCATAACAGCATCAACAGTTCTCTTCGTATCCTTCCGTCCGCCAATGACTATTTTCGAGAGCGTGGCTCGACTCACGTGACACAATTTGCTTAGAATGAATCATTTTCTAGGAAATATTACATTTTATTTGTGGATCCTTCCGTTACTTCTTGGTGGAATGATTCCATATTTTAAGCTGAGTAATAAGTACACTGTTTTTGTTCTACTGATATTTGTTTATTTCTAACTGGTTTTGGGCTTTTTGGGCCATTTTCAGGAAACAACTGACTAGCGTCTCCAAGGGACACTGGTTCTTAGATAATCAAAGATTTTACCGTTGAAATTAAACTTTACGCAATGGACAATATTAAGCGAAATACATAACGAACTACAGAATATTACAGTATTTCAGGTCATACGGTTATAATGCTAAAGTTTATAGCGTCTAGACTTTGGATGAGAAACGGTGAAACTGAGCACTCTTCATTTATGTTGTGCACAAAACTTTTTTTTTTTAAATTGTGCATTACACTTCACACAATGGCCAGTATTGAACGAAATAATTAAAATATACAGTATTTCAGTATTTGAATCATGTACTGTATTTAATATTGCCCATTCCATGGACTGTAACTTACTATTAAAAACATGTTTGTTGCAGAGCGTAAGTGACTAGAGTTCAGTTTGACAGTTTCTCAACCAATATCAAGACCTAACAAACTTTGGCATTTGCATCACATGAACTGTAATACAGTGATATTGTGTAGTTTATTTTTTATGTAGATTAATTTGTGCATTACACTTCACACAATGGCCAGTATTGAACGAAATAATTAAAATATACAGTATTTCAGTATTTGAATCATGTACTGTATTTAATATTGCCCATTCCATGGACTGTAATTTACTATTTAAAACATGTTTGTTGCAGAGCGTAAGTGGCTAGAGTTCAGTTTGACAGTTTCTCAACCAATATCAAGACCTAACAAACTTTGGCATTTGCATCACATGAACTGTAATACAGTGACATTGTGTAGTTTATTTTTTATGTAGATTAATTTCAACGTTAAAAAGCAAAAATTGGTGCACAATATTCTGTGCATCTTCGCTCATAATGTTTGATTACCTAAGTCTAGTGTCTCTTGCAGACGCTAGTCAGTTGTTTGCTGAGGATGGCCCAGTAAGCCGAAAAATAGTTAGAAATAAACAAATATCAGTAGAACAAAAGTAGTGTATTCGTTATTCAGCTTTAAATATTACAATATTTGGTGTAAATGAAGGACATTACACATCTGCTAATTTCCAACTTCCCATATTCTCGCATGCCTCCCTTGTTGTATTTATAACATTCTGCCTTATTGAATACCACTGGATAGATTAAAATATCCTTTCATTTCTTTTTTCGTTGCTGCTCAGACCCAGCTGTGAAGTCATTTTTAAATGGCCATAGACTCATCAAATTATACTGTGTTAAAAGCGTAGGATGTTAGCCGGATGCTAAGTTTATCCAGGGCAGCTGCGTGGTGGCGCACCACTTGCGAGTGTTAGAACATACTGGAATTAAAGTACTGCAACAAAGTAAATTTTCAAAATAGCATTGTCGTAAAATATATCTTGACGTTTCTACTGGGCCTGTTCTTTGTAAGGCAAACCAGGTACCAGCACTCTTTCTGGTGAATTCACCCGTATATGTCTCCCATAGAACATTATACAGGGTGATTTCGGAAGAATGGTCAGGGATACGACAGAGACAATCATTCGAAACAAAAACGTCCAGTAACTATGGGCTCTAAAATTTGTATCTTAAGAGCAATGAGCCTTTGCCCAGTTAAATGGATGTGTTTCACAGTAGTGAAGATGAACAAGAGTTCACTGCTCTTCAAATATGCATTTTAGAGCTCATGTTTACTAGACTGTTTTCTCGAATGGTCGTTTTCGTCATTTTCATGATTATTGACCATACTAATGGGTGCGGGGACGGTTCTGGAACAATGGTGGTAATTATTCTCTTAAGAAAACAAAGCACCCACTTGCACTAGCCTATTTTAACGGCTCTTATGTAAACAAACGGTTCACTTGGGGGTATATTTGCTTAGGTAGATCATAACTAATGGACAATTACTGTGATGATAATTACCATAACTTATGGACATGATGGCCGTCTAGTGGGGACTTGGCTTCAGATTTACTCAAGTACTCAATGCTTTTGGCTTAAAGTGATAATTGTCACTTAATTTTAGTAATTTGTGACACAAAAAATGACTCCCCATGGCCCCCACTGCACTGCTATTGATCGTTTCCACATCACCCACCCCACTGGTCTTTAGCATCCCTGAGGTTGTCATTCTTAACGTGAACCTCGCTCGAGCAACACTATCGCCACGACGAAGCTTCAGAGATCATCTACCACTACTGAGGAGAATAAAAAGAAGGAAACTGTTTCATTAGAATGTAGTTATTAATTCTTCCAACTCTTTTCTCATTATTGTTATTACCATTGTTCGCTATTTTAGTGAATTTATTCTTCTTTCTAGAACAACACAGCGGTCTCCCGACGATAATGCAGTTGAACAGCCTGATTTATGGGAGCCATTCGATTTTCTACAACACTTACCTGATTTGATGCATATTTTTTGACATGTAATTACAGGTTATGCGTTTTGATGTTAGTAGAAAGAGCGTGTTATTTTCGTGCACTGAGATCTTAAGTTCCATAACCAAATGTTTTTGAAAGAAAATCGGTAAAAAGCGTTGGGGTGAATTATCATGCTGGAAACTGAATACACTTCATGGTGGTAGCGCTTTTGCCCGAATGAGGCTCACATTAAGAATGACATCGTGGGGGTGCTAAGGACCAGTTGGGCGGTGGTGTGGGAACGTCGAATAGCGGCACAGTGGGGGCGGTGAGGCGTCCGTTTTTGCGCCATAAAAATGGCAGTTATTAGTTTAATCTAAAAGCACTGAACCCCTGAGCAAACATGAAGCCAAATCCCCACTAGGCTGCCATTTTGGGCGTAAATTATAGATGTCATCATGACAGTAACTGCCCATAAAAGTGAACAGTTTGTTTCCTTAAGATCCATTAAATTAGGCTGGCTCAAGCGGCTTGTTTATTTACTTCAGAGAACAATTCCCCCATTGTCCGAGACCCTGTCAGTATACCACACTCACCATTCTCATATCCTGTATGAGTCATATTCCATAGGTATCACACAAAATGAGGCTCTGGAATTATCACAGTATACTTTTGCTCTTCTTCTGATCAGTATGTGTGTCCACAAAACAGTGCGAGAGTTACGACTCCTCTTTGATGCAAAACATTTCATTAGTTTTATCTAAACGACTTTCATCGAAGTTTCGCTATCATCAATTAGCCCTTAATTGTTACCGGTACCAGTACTACTAATGTCTTTTTTGGTCCACTCGCAAACTGACGGGGGGAAAATTGCTATCTATACGCTTCTGTACGAGCTATAATTTTTCTCACTTCGATTGTGTTTCGTGGTCCTAAGTGAATCATAAGGCAGCAGAATTGGTCTGCTCTCATCCTTCAAGTCCGGTGCTGCAAATTATCTCAATAGTTTCTCAGAGAAGAACGTCATCATCTCTCCAGGGATTCCCATTTTAGTTCACAAAGGATCTCCGTAGTACTAGCGTGTTAATCCAACCTGCTGGTATAAATCTAGTACTCCTTAGAATTGTTTAAATGTCTTCCTTTAGTAAGACTAAATACTCGAGCAGTATTCAAGAGTAGCTTGCACTAGTGTTCCATGCCCCGTCTTTTTTACAGATGAGCTACACTTGCAAAATTTTCCCAATAAACCGTAATTGACCAATTTCCTTCCCTACTACCGACCTTACGAGCTCGTTCCATTTCGTATCGCTTTGCAACGTCACTGCTACATATATGACTGAAGTGACTGTCTCAAGCAGCACACATCTAATATTGTACTCTGAAATTACACATTTGCTTTTCCTACTCATCCACCTTAACTTAAATTTTTCTACATTTGCAGCAAGCTACCGTTCATCACACCAAATAGATATCCTGCATAAGTCATCCTGCACCGTACAGTCACTCAGCACCATCAGAAAACAGTCGCAGACAATTGCTCTTCGTATCTGTCAGAACACTGATGTATACGGAGAACAACAGTGATACTATGACACTCCCCTGGGACACTCCTATCGATACCTGTTCCCCTGATGACAAGGGTATCGTCAGGAATGCCCCAGGGGAGTGTCATAGTATCACTGTTATTTTATACGCAAACGATCTGATGTCGAAACAGCCTGGTACAGATAGGAGTGTAGTAAACGTGACACGACGTAGTGAATTTATCGACTTTGAACGAGGGACGATAAACAGTGCAAGGCTTACGGGTCACACCATATACGAGATTAAAGAATAATTTCGTTTTCCGAGGTCAAAAGCGTTTAGGTGGATGTTCAGTATCATAGAAATAATATTTCCGCAAGCATAAACCGCCACCAAGAACCACTACCAGAGTTTGACGTATGGACTTCATTCACGTTGCCGCAACAGAGCCGCTGTGAGTCTGATCAGTATGTCTCCAGGACTGCTCCAACACCTCATAGTGTCCATACTTCGGCGTTTTACTGCAGTTTTGAGAACTAGCGAGAGAGCGACTCTCTGCTAAAGTCACATCCGTTGCCTTTCAATGAATATCGGCCGTTCAGTGCATATTCTTTAGTATATCTTGCATTCTTCAAAATTCGAACACCTGTGATGACGCCAAAATCACGATGAAACTTTTGTGGATAAACTAATAGTTTCGCATCTTAGTGGGGGGAACAAGACAAAATTGCTTCTATCACCTCCAAAACGTAGCCAACGATGAATTTCTTAGCTAAGAAGTATACAGCTCATAGAGGTAAGTTTATTAACTATTGTAAAATCAAGTATAAACTGAATTACACTAATGGCCATTAAAATTGCTACACCAAGAAGAAATGCAGATGATAAACGGGTATTCTTTGGACAAATATATTATACTAGAACTGACACGTCATTAAATTTTCACGCAATTAGGGTGCATAGATCCTGAGAAATCAGTACCCAGAACAACCACCTCTGGCCGTAGTAACGGCATTGATACGCCTGGTTATTGACTCAAACAGAGCTTGGATGGCGTGTACAGGTACAGCTGCCATTGCAGCGTCAACACGATGTCACAGTTCATCAAGAGTAGTGACTGGCGTATTGTGACGAGCCAGTTGCTCGGCCACCATTGACTAGACGTTTTCAACTGGTAAGAGATCTGGAGAATGTGCTGCCCAGGGCAGCAGTCGAACATTTTCTGTATCCAGAAAGGCCCGTACAGGACCTGCAACATGTGGTCGTGCATTATCCTGCTGAACTGTAGGGTTTTACAGGGATCGAATGAAGGGTAGAGCCACAGGTCGTAACACATCTGAAATGCAACGTCCACTGTTCAAAGTGCCGTCAATGCGAACAAGAGGTGACCGAAACGTGTGACCAATGTCCCCCATACCATCACGCCGGGTGATACGCCAGAATGGCGATGACGAATACACGCTTCCAATATGCGTTCACCGTGATGTCGCCAAACACGGATGCGACCATCATGATGCTGTAAACAGAACCTGGATTCAACCGAAAAAATGACGTTTTGCCATTCGTGTCCCAGTTTCGTCGTTGAGTACACCATCGCAGGCGCTCCTGTCTGTGATGCAGCGTCAAGGGTAACCGTAGCCATGGTCTCCGGGCTGAAGTCCATGCTGCTGCAAATGTCGTCGAACTGTTCGTGCAGATGGTTGTTGTCTTGCAAACGTCCCAATCTGTTGACTCAGGGATCGAGACGTGGCTGCACGATCCGTTACATCCATGCGGATAAGATGGCTGTCATCTCGACTGCTAGTGATACGAGGCCGTTGGGATCCAGCACGGCGTTCCGTATTACCCTCCTGAACCCACCGATTCCACATTCTGCTAACAGTCATTGGATGTCGACCTACGCGAACAGCAATGTCGCGATACGATAAACCGCAGTCGCGATAGGCTACAATCCGACCTTTATCAAAGTCGGTAACGTGATGGTACGCATTTCTCCTCCTTACACGAGGCATCACAACAACGTTTCACCAGGCAACGCCGGTCAACAGCTGTTTGTGTATGAGAAATCAGTTGGAAACTTTCGTCATGTTAGCACGTTGTAGGTGTAGCCACCGGCACCAACCTTCTGTGAATGATCAGAATAGTTAATCATTTTCGTATCAGAGCATCTTCTTCCTGTCGGTTAAATTTCGCGTCTGCAGCACGATCATCTTCGTGGTGTAGCAATTTTAATGGCCAGTAGTGTACTTCAAAAACAAACATTTGAGTGAATTCTTGTGGAGACCCTCGTCAAACTCATATTGTAAGTTAACCAACAGAGAGTGCTTTAAATTAATCCTGAATTCAGCAATATTAATTACAAAATACTATGTACTTTTGTGACTGACTCTTTTTTGGAATGAAGATAGAACGCTGAAGTTTCATTTCACAATTTCAGTGCTAATTTTATATCAGTGCTTTAAAGGGTCAATTATAGACAACGGCTAACGAAGTTAATGAACGGTTATGTTATCAAAGAGTTTTAAACTGTCTTGTACAGGAAGTTCTGAACTGAAATGAGTATAATTCTTATAACACCCATGTGTACTCGGGAATTACAATAAGCAGAGTGAGTTTAAGAAAATCATTCCGTCACGCTTTTGTGAACTAAAATACGCGCCATAAACGAGCAATGGTCCACTGGTTGAATTACCCGAGAATGTGTTACAGACAGATTGACACAGAAGCTGCAGTGAAAAGTTTGGGGTCCGGGTTCCTTTCCCAACCGAATGAGTTTCTTTGCTTCTGAGAGTTTTTTAATGAAGAATGGCAGGTTTCACATTCAGACCAATCCTTAGGCTTCTCAGCAATTCTTATTTTTCCACTACCACTGCTCTGACGTTACAATAGCGCCTTTGTGAGGTGGAAAAGAAATTACCATTGACTGAACCTTTCCTTCACACTACGAGAAGACCCGGACAGCTGAGATTTCACAGTTAAAAGTCACTCTAGCGAGTGTTTTGATCTCTCATCAGCAAGAATATGTCGAGAAGGTGAACGAAAGACCGTTTTATTGATCGAGCAATTAGAATGTGTGGCAGACCTACGTAAGAGATTGCCTATGCTATGCTTGACCATTCTCTTCAAAGTATTGCTGCGGACTGTGGGACCATAACCAGACAGGATTGACGGAGAACATGGATAAAGTTCAAAGAACAGCAGTTCGTTTTGCTTTATCGCTAAGTGATTAACAGAGTTAACATATTATAAGATAGTTGGAAAAACTTGGAAACTTGTGGTAAGGTCTTATGGGACCAAACTACTTAGGTCATCGGTCCCTAAGCCTACACACTACTTAATATAACGTAAACTAACTTACGCTATGGCAACACACACACCCATGCCAGAGGGAGGACTCGAACCTCCGATGGGGGGAGCCGCACGGACCGTGACAAGGCTTCTCATATCGCGCGGCTACCCCGCGCGGCAGCGAGTTCGATTGCAATAGGTAAAACAAAGGAGTTTTCTGTATAAAACATTCTCGGACTTCTTGTCGCGTCAGTTCAGCGTAAAACTTCAAACTATCGGCGGTTGCTTCCATGTCTTCGTCGGGAGCAACTGACTCACAACCGTTGCTGTCGTGGCATTATGTGGCCTATAGACGGCTTCTGATTGGTCGGTAACAACGTAAAGCTGTCGCAGATGATGTCAACGTCTGCGCTGGTGGCGTCACCACTCCCACCGTAGTGGAAATATTTGCGATGAATATCTCTGGCCCATATCTGCATCGAGAGCTCGCTTCCAAGCACCGCTAAGATTATATTCCCTGTCACGGTTGAAGATCTTCTCCGACAGTCTTATTTTCGAGGCCTCTGTAATTACAAACGCCGGTATCTAGTAGCCTGAGACAAAACTTTCGTTTCGTTAAACAACACTTCGTTTTTGTTTGTGAGGCTGCGTTTAGCAACCGTAAATTTATCCAGTTTTCGATGTTTAATATGCCGTTCATGTTCCGCACAGCGGTCGGAGACGGTGGGGATGGAATGGCCGATGTAACTGTTTCCACGCTTACAAGGGATGTTATACACTCCTGGAAATGGAAAAAAGAACACATTGACACCGGTGTGTCAGACCCACCATACTTGCTCCGGACACTGCGAGAGGGCTGTACAAGCAATGATCACACGCACGGCACAGCGGACACACCAGGAACCGCGGTGTTGGCCGTCGAATGGCGCTAGCTGCGCAGCATTTGTGCACCGCCGCCGTCAGTGTCAGCCAGTTTGCCGTGGCATACGGAGCTCCATCGCAGTCTTTAACACTGGTAGCATGCCGCGACAGCGTGGACGTGAACCGTATGTGCAGTTGACGGACTTTGAGCGAGGGCGTATAGTGGGCATGCGGGAGGTCGGGTGGACCTACCGCCGAATTGCTCAACACGTGGGGCGTGAGGTCTCCACAGTACATCGATGTTGTCGCCAGTGGTCGGCGGAAGGTGCACGTGCCCGTCGACCTGGGACCGGACCGCAGCGACGCACGGATGCACGCCAAGACCGTAGGATCCTACGCAGTGCCGTAGGGGACCGCACCGCCACTTCCCAGCAAATTAGGGACACTGTTGCTCCTGGGGTATCGGCGACGACCATTCGCAACCGTCTCCATGAAGCTGGGCTACGGTCCCGCACACCGTTAGGCCGTCTTCCGCTCACGCCCCAACATCGTGCAACCCGCCTCCAGTGGTGTCGCGACAGGCGTGAATGGAGGGACGAATGGAGACGTGTCGTCTTCAGCGATGAGAGTCACTTCTGCCTTGGTGCCAATGATGGTCGTATGCGTGTTTGGCGCCGTGCAGGTGAGCGCCACAATCAGGACTGCATACGACCGAGGCACACAGGGCCAACACCCGGCATCATGGTGTGGGGAGCGATCTCCTACACTGGCCGTACACCACTGGTGATCGTCGAGGGGACACTGAATAGTGCACGGTACATCCAAACCGTCATCGAACCCATCGTTCTACCATTCCTAGACCGGCAAGGGAACTTGCTGTTCCAACAGGACAATGCACGTCCGCATGTATCCCGTGCCACCCAACGTGCTCTAGAAGGTGTAAGTCAACTACCCTGGCCAGCAAGATCTCCGGATCTGTCGCCCATTGAGCATGTTTGGGACTGGATGAAGCGTCGTCTCACGCGGTCTGCACGTCCAGCACGAACGCTGGTCCAACTGAGGCGCCAGGTGGAAATGGCATGGCAAGCCGTTCCACAGGACTACATCCAGCATCTCTACCATCGTCTCCATGGGAGAATAGCAGCCTGCATTGCTGCGAAAGGTGGATATACACTGTACTAGTGCCGACATTGTGCATGCTCTGTTGCCTGTGTCTATGTGCCTGTGGTTCTGTCAGTGTGATCATGTGGTGTATCTGACCCCAGGAATGTGACAATAAAGTTTCCCCTTCCTGGGACAATGAATTCACGGTGTTCTTATTTCAATTTCCAGGAGTGTATATCCCAGAGATGCTGAGGCTGAGACTTTCCATAACGGGATGTAGTATCTCCTTTATCATCTTGGGAGGTCGGAAAATAAATCTTACACCTCGTGTTCGCAGGACTACGTATTTAGCTGGATGTAACACCGCAGAAAGGGAGGAATGCAGTCGGTGTCTCATCTCATGAATGTTCAACATTTTCACGTTTGCTTTTCTTAGAGAATACTGACTTCATATCATGTGGCCGACAGCATGTGTTTCAGGAGTTAATTTCGGAATCTAAGTGGTCGTCAAAGACAGTTTTCGCTCTGTGCACCAATGTATTTTAAACTGATCGTTTCTGGTCTAGATGGTAAAAACTGTGGGCGCTAAGATATAAAACAGTGAGCGTCGGATTGCAGTACACTGAATGGCAGAGACGTCCGTCCGACTTTCGTTATACTAGAATACCTAAAAATTGCAACCTTCCCTTTGTCTCTGTCTCGACACTTAACTGGAAGTACGGGTGCATATTGTTCATATGTTCATGGCAGTGCTCAACAGCATCTACGTCGTGTGGCCAGACAATAAACGTGTCGTCAATATAACGTAAAATGAAAAGGATGAAATGGAAGTGGGGAGCCAAATATAATGCACGTCATTAAAAATGTTCGACAAAAATATTGGCCACTGCTGGAGACAACGGAGAACCCATAGCCATACAGCCCATCATTTCATAAAATTTACCGCCGTATAGGAAGCAGGTGGTCGTTATAATATGTCGGATCAATTTCATCATTTCAGAAGGAAAATGCTCTTTCAACAGTTTGAATGTGTCCTCGACAAGAACCTTTGTAAACAGTGTGACCACATCTAGGCTGACTGAACTATCGTTTGGGCCAACTATAATCAGTTTAATTCTCTCAATGAACATCTGAGAGTTTCTAATGTGATGTTCAGAGCTGATAACTATCGGAAACATTAATTTAGTTAAGTACCTGGTGAATCTGTAGGTAAGAGAACCAGTAGCGTTAATAGTTGGCCGCAGTGGAATACCTTAGTACAGCCTAGGAGATCTAGGAGCTCCTGCTCTAAGATTTTTAAGGAAATCCTCTGTTAGAGAATCTCCACCGGTTTTCTGCTATATGACAGAGTTGGGTCCCGTTTTATGCATTTGTGCACCCTATCTTCCAACACAAATGCGACTTTGACGTGAGATTCGTTGATATAAGGAGCAGCCGTGGAATTTCCTTTGTTTTATACAACAGCGCCGTCGGGAAAGACTTTGGCGCAAAGGCGTTTTACGTTCCGACGGGACCGTTTCAGGAAACTTTTCTAAGCAACTCTAACAACGAATACGAACATGTTTTGTTAACTTCCACTGGCACTGGGAGAATCGACCGCCGTAACGAAATAAGAGAAAGCGAATATCGCGTGGAAAGGTTAAGCTGCTCATTTTGTCCATGTAGCGTTAGAGAGTGGAACGGGCGAGAAATAGTATAAAAGTTGTCCTGTAAACCATCTGCCAAACAATTAAGTGTGAACTGCAGAGTGATCATGAAAAAAATTTGTAAATTTGTGGTAAGATGGGATGAAACTTCTTAGATCATCTGTCCCTAAGCTTACACACTACTTAATCTAACTTAAACTAACTTACGCTATGGACAACACACACCCATACCGAGGGAGGACCTGAACCTCCGCCGGGGGCAGCCGCTCCGACTGTGACAAGACACCTTAGAGTAGACAACGCGGCTCATGAAGACGCAGATGTAGATGCCATAAATACATACGCTTCGGCCGATAGATTACTGATTTTTGATACGTGTAGAGATTGAATTTTGTGTTGCAGTACATACAAAGTGCTTCTGCAACCGAAATACTTCTTTAAAGATTCTTAGACGTTCAATGTAAAAACTTGATAAACATGTTCTACTTTTGTATGACTGTTGTGAACTACAAGAGATAGATGGGGAGATTTTGCTCATAAATCGTTAGAATGAAAAATGCACTCGGTGCTGTTATATGAAGTGTACTTTTTTCTCCTCTGGAAATCTCCTGGCAAGAATTTCCACGACAAGAACTCTGAAAATGTCGCGTCTTGAAAGGGGATATAATTTGCTTAGTTTTATGTAATGCGTGCCGATAGCTTTAAGACGTCATAAATGCAGAAACCACAGACCGAGAGATTTACGAGACTCTGCGGTGTCGACTTCAGTAAAAAAATACAGAGTCGTTCCAACTTTGGCCGGTCGTTCATCACAAAGACATGGGCTGGAACCAACGGTGCGTTCTTACCTCGATCGTCGCCTTGAAGACAGAGTTATTCGTGTGACTGTCCATAAATCTTGAGAGACGAGACTCTAGGCAAAGTTTTCTAGGTTCCTCCGACATTGAGTGAATACAACGAGTGGAAGCGGCGAGACGAAGATACACGCAGAACACAGGACAGGAATTCGCACATAAACCCTTTCCGCCCTCGTAACTGCAGAGGGAAGCAGCCAGCGTGTTTTGTTGGATCTTTGATACGGTCTGTCGTTTCTGTCGATTTTAGTCACCGTGTAGCACAGTACAAGATATAGAACGATGTTCTATCTTCAGAATCTATGAAGTTGTGCTGAAAAGTAACACCTCCGAATTCTTCATGCGAAAACTCTTAGAGCTTTTTTAAAAAAAATAAAATTATTCACATTCTACACCTTTCGTCTATATGTCTACGCATTTATTTCTCAAAATAGTCGCTCTGGAAACGAACACACTTCTCCCAACGAGAGACCAGTTTGTTGATACCGTCGCTGTAAAATGTCTGATTTTGCTGACGGAGCCATAACCTCACCTTTGCTTGTACCACTTCATCACTATCAAAATGAGGTTCTCGAGGGGCGCTTTAAGTTTCGTAAACAGACGAAAATCGCATGTGGCCTAGAGGGGACTGCATCGAAATGATCGCTGACAGTAAACCCGAGCCAGCCGTGGTGGCCGAGCGGTTCTAGGCGCTACAGTCTGGAACCGAACGACCGCTACGGTCGCAGGTTCGAATCCTGCCTCGGGCATGGATGTGTGTGATGTCCTTAGGTTAGTTAGGTTTAAGTGGTTCTACGTTCTAGGTGACTGATGACCTTAGAAGTTAAGTCCCACAGTGCTCATAGCCATTTTTGAAGTAAACCCGAGGCTTCGGATGGTTACAGACGTTTCAGTGTTCGTATCAGGCCTGGCATTGTCATACTGAAGGAGAGAAAGGCAGATATCGAATTCGAACCTCGATTACAGCACGCTGTTTCTCACGCACTGACATACTTACGAGTATTTTAGCTGCCGCCATGTTTCATACTACAATTCGGATCCCTCTCCAAGCAGAAGGCAGAAAATATGTAGACAGAAAGAACAGAGGTGTGTGATATTCCTGGCTGTGACCGCAAGTATTTTGTTTTGCTAGAAGCTCGAATTGATGCAGCTTGATACATGCGAAGTAGCATATGGTACAAAAGTGGAGTGAGCTACAAGCGATAGATGGTACAGTATGTATCAGTCTCGTGGGAAAATCCACCAGTTGTACTGAACTTGCTTCTGATTGGTTGGCACATGCTAGGTGCCAAAATGCCTAACTTCTCTTATTAATTATTTATATACTTTTCGTTGTACTTAACCCAGTTTTTAATGTGACAGTCTCTCATGGTTACACTACAAGTCTACCGTTTTTATTTCTTAAATTTCACTAGTTTTGAGAAACATAAGAGTAACTACACTCCTGGAAATTGAAATAAGAACACCGTGAATTCATTGTCCCAGGAAGGGGAAACTTTATTGACACATTCCTGGGGTCAGATACATCACATGATCACACTGACAGAACCACAGGCACATAGACACAGGCAACAGAGCATGCACAAAGTCGGCACTAGTACAGTGTATATCCACCTTTCGCAGCAATGCAGGCTGCTATTCTCCCATGGAGACGATCGTAGAGATGCTGGATGTAGTCCTGTGGAACGGCTTGCCATGCCATTTCCACCTGGCGCCTCAGTTGGACCAGCGTTCGTGCTGGACGTGCAGACCGCGTGAGACGACGCTTCATCCAGTCCCAAACATGCTCAATGGGGGACAGATCCGGAGATCTTGCTGGCCAGGGTAGTTGACTTACACCTTCTAGAGCACGTTGGGTGGCACGGGATACATGCGGACGTGCATTGTCCTGTTGGAACAGCAAGTTCCCTTGCCGGTCTAGGAATGGTAGAACGATGGGTTCGATGACGGTTTGGATGTACTGTGCACTATTCAGTGTCCCCTCGACGATCACCAGTGGTGTACGGCCTGTGTAGGAGATCGCTCCCCACACCATGATGCCGGGTGTTGGCCCTGTGTGCCTCGGTCGTATGCAGTCCTGATTGTGGCGCTCACCTGCACGGCGCCAAACACGCATACGACCATCATTGGCACCAAGGCAGAAGCGACTCTCATCGCTGAAGACGACACGTCTCCATTCGTCCCTCCATTCACGCCTGTCGCGACACCACTGGAGGCGGGCTGCACGATGTTGGGGCGTGAGCGGAAGACGGCCTAACGGTGTGCAGGACCGTAGCCCAGCTTCATGGAGACGGTTGCGAATGGTCCTCGCCGATACCCCAGGAGCAACAGTGTCTCTAATTTGCTGGGAAGTGGCGGTGCGGTCCCCTACGGCACTGCGTAGGATCCTACAGTCTTGGCGTGCATCCGTGCGTCGCTGCGGTCCGGTCCCAGGTCGACGGGCACGTGCACCTTCCGCCGACCACTGGCGACAATATCGATGTACTGTGGAGACCTCACGCCCCACGTGTTGAGCAATTCGGCGGTACGTCCACCCGGCCTCCCGCATGCCCACTATACGCCCTCGCTCAAAGTCCGTCAACTGCACATACGGTTCACGTCCACGCTGTCGCGGCATGCTACCAGTGTTAAAGACTGCGATGGAGCTCCGTATGCCACGGCAAACTGGCTGACACTGACGGCGGCGGTGCACAAATGCTGCGCAGCTAGCGCCATTCGACGGCCAACACCGCGGTTCCTGGTGTGTCCGCTGTGCCGTGCGTGTGATCATTGCTTGTACAGCCCTCTCGCAGTGTCCGGAGCAAGTATGGTGGGTCTGACACACCGGTGTCAATGTGTTCTTTTTTCCATTTCCAGGAGTGTATATTGCAACCGAAGTGATTCGCACACCTCCGGGTGGTTATAGCGCGCCTAACATGCAAAGTACTTCGGCTGCGCCAGTCACTCTGTCTCGGGTGTTCTGGAGGGACGGACATGTACTCTATACCGGACGTTGGATGGAAAAATTACCGTACAATTAAGAAATCTATGTCGAGTGTTGTAAAAGATAGTGACAAATGTGTAATATTTAAATAATAACCAAACAGGATACATTAGTAAGTGTCGCCTACTATCATTGTCAGTACTATAGATCTTGCCCTCTGTGCACACAGAGACTAACCTGGGCAAGTGGCATCCCATAAAAAGCACAATCACAGGTTCGAGATGACGGCATAGCAGCCTCCGTCGAAGAAGATCTCATGGCTGACGACTGTCTTCTGCGCTGGTGACACAAATTTAGAAGACAACAGGCTGGTGGAAAGAACGGTTAGATTCTTATTCAGTCTCTGCAGATCTCTCCAGGTTCCATATCTGACTTCCAAAGGACGCATAATTTATAGGCGTAGATCGTCAAAAAATTTTGTTTTATTTAAAAAGCTTTTAGAGTTTTCAAATAAAAAATTAGGAGGCATTACTTTTCAGCACGATCTCCTATAACGAAAGAAAGATGTTCGACAATTAAGAAATTACACAGATATGAATAATACTGAGGGCATTACCTTTAGTCAAACACATAGCTTGCCATTACTTGAGCTCAGTGTGTTGGAATTGCTAAATCACATTTTCTTCCTCATGTACAATTTCTTTACGTCAGTTTTCTGAATAACTGCCATGAAGTACATACGAAAATATACTGCTAGCCATTAAACTTACACCCCCAGGAGGATCGCAGATAACACAGTATACTCAACGCCTATGCGGTTGGAAGAATGTATGATTAAACTTGTGTTTTCGGGGTACTTAAGATGATACAATTAGAATTCTGAGCTGCCACCTCTGGCTGCTACAGCTACTGTAACCCAGCGGGGCATCGAGTCGAAATGAACTTTGATGACACGTGCGGGTCATTCTATGCTTTGGACTGAGCAAAGGGTGGGGGTATGTAAGGATGCTGATAACCGAGCAGTTGAGCGACACATAACCAAACGTCATCATCGTCATTCCATGCTGCTTCAATTCCATGCCAGGATTCAACTACCGTAGCTGCTGGCCGTTGGTGATACAACAGTCTCTCAGCAATCTATCGCCAGATGTTTCAGTGGGTGACAGACGTGGATGACGTGTTGGCTAGGACCACAGTTGGCAGCCACTGTACCGAGCTACAGCAGTATAGCTCAGCCAAGATGAAGTCCTGCGTTATCTTGTTGAAAGATAACGCTGTGGAGACTTCGAAGATAGGATGTGATCACCAATGTTCACATGTCAGAAATGTAGCGCCTGCTACTGAAATTACCCGCCGTGCTAACCAAAGGCAATCGTGCTCTGTACCTAACGGAGCCTCATACTGTCACACCAGATGCTAAACCCGCATGACGATGACGAATGCAATCTGGAAAAATAGGTCCTCCTTAGAGCCTTCACGTACGGACACATCCATCATGCTGTACACAGAAAAGGGTCGTCTGGAAAGGAGACATGTTCGTAGTTCCACTGCTGTGTTCAGTATTTTCGTTAGAGAGACCACTGTAAGCACGCCTCTTTGTGCTGCCGCTGAAGGTAAATCGCAGAAACGGCCACCATGCTGACATTCCGTCAGTCCGTTTGCTCTGGACGTCGTCGCACTGTCAGGGCTGATACTTGTCCTGCTGGACACAGGCCCATGTCATGACTCAGGGTGCATGACTTGGCAGTACAGTTCTGCACGGACGATTGAACAATCTGACTGTCTTCTTAGGAGCTAGTCGTGTGTTGCAGTCAATGTCACTCGTAGCTTCTGCTGTAATCCGCCTTAACACATCGATTCCTTTTTAGCATGTCTGCCTAATGGCAGACAACCGATGTAAGCAGCTACATCGCTCGACGGTAATTCGCAGTATGAATAGGAAACGGTCGTTCTGCTGTTGAATTCTGACACTTGCTGCTAGACATTGTCCTTCTTATGCTAGACACAACACAATCTTCTCACAAGCAACCAGAACTGAAATGGAATTTATGATTGAGAAACCCGCTACAAAATATTACCTTATACGCAAAATATAGGCCTACAGACTGAGAGCAAAAGTCGGCGAACTGAAGGCACTTTTTTCGAGGGAATGTGGGATGTTGCTTTCCAAACTGTCAGTGTGACGGGTGCATGCTACGCCGCTATGTTACAGAATCGCATCGTCCATAGCCTGGGTGGTTAACACTTGCTGGAAGGTATAATTTACATGCTACATCGCGAAAGATCTCTTCCGCACATCGTTTGGTGGTGGTCGCATGCTGAGCCAGCATCATCGTCATACTTGGCGCTCCGCGGCTCCAGACCTCAGTCCGTCTGGTTATTGGTTGTGGGGTTACCTGAAGTCGCAAGTCCATCACGTTCGTGCGACCTCATTAGGGATGCTAAAATACATCATCCGATGGTAATTTCTCACCACACCTTCTGATATGCTGTACAGTGCTGTTCGTAAAATTTTCTCTCGACTACAGGTATTGTTGATGAATGATGGACAACAAGTTGAGCATTTTTATAAGAAATATTGTCTTTGTTAAAAATCAGTTGTTATGATAATTATTGCTTTTGTATCTTACGAAACGCCAGCTGTTTGTCATTTTGTGCTCTCTTTCTTGTTTCAGTAAAACTGATGCCATTTCAAGCATGTGTGTCAATTTTCCCTTCTACCTACATTATTCTGTGAAGTACTGAATTTTCAAACGTTAAGACATTTTGTGTCACCCTGTACATACTAGCACTAAAATGCTAATTATTCGCATATCCCAGCATGTAATACACTTCATGCCAGTTTTATGTTTCTTGCATGCCATCTTCTTGGAGTCTCAATTTAATGCCTAGCAGTGTAGTAGCTATGATCAATGGGTGAATACAATTAAGAGCCAAAATATCAAAGGAAATTATATAAGCAAAGCAAAGGCGAATGGTGAATCATTCTGACGATGGTACGGGCCTGGAATGGGGAAATCAAGATATAAGTGAATATTACAATAGGTACACTGCTATTGCAGAGCGCCTAGGATGCAGAATATCGGAAACGGCGAAGCTCGTCGGCTGTTCGCTTTGTACTGTCTGAACGTCTATGGAATCTGGAGGCAGAACGGTTTAAACCATGAAGAGTCGACATGGTATTGGACGTCCGCGGCTCACCACACATTTTAGAACTCGGAGTCTTGGCCGCTGTATGAAGCACGAAAGGAAGCGATATGTGGGAGATATGAAGACAGAGTACAAGGATAGGGGAAGCAAAAGTGTTCCGAAGCACACCATTCAGTACCAATAGTTGAACATGGGGTTCCGCAGCAGACGTCCCTTTAATTGCTCCCATACTGGCCCAATGACCCGTCGGTTACGATTCCTGTGGGCTCAGGATCATCGAGATTGGATCATGGATCAATGGAAACGTGTTCCACAATCGACTGAATCTCGTACCTTGTTATACCAGGTCAATGGTCGTGTGCGAATACATTAATTCAGGTGAAAGGTTGCTCTAAAGACGCAACGCGCCGTGGATGCAGGCCGGTGGGGTAGTATTATCCTGTGGGATTGTATCCACATGGACTTCCATGAGACCTACGGTAGTAATCGAAGGCACCATAAGACAGGAGCGCTAAGTGAACATTACTCTGGACCACCTGCATTCCTTCAGAATAACTTTCTGTGCCACTTGGATATAGTCGTGCTACACTGGTTTGAGAAGCATGGGAGTGGAGTCACATTGAAGTCTCGGATAGCAAATTCGTCTGATCTGAATGCGATGGAACACATCTGGAACGCTATGCATCCCTACAAACCACTGATCCACAATTTACAGGAAATGTGTGAACGGTAAATGGACACCTGGGATTACCACATACTTCCGAAAACCTCCTAAGGACTTGTCGAATTCATGCTATGCAGAATAGCTGTTGTATTGTGTTCCAGTGGTGGATCAACACGTTGTTAAGTAAGTGGTGATAACTGTTTGGCTCGTCCTTTGTCGTTGCTAATATTCATCTCTCCTCAAAAAATAGTACAGTTCATATTAAGGTAATGTGTTACAGCTTAGGACTGGATTAAAGACCTTTTTGTCAAGTAGCTCCTTCTACACCAGTGTGAAATATACTAGCAGAAACTCTTAGAATTCATGTTATCGGTTATTTCGTCATTAACAGTAAAATCGTAATAGAATTGCAGTTAATAGCCTTAAGCGATTTACTTTATTGCAGTTCGGTAAAATGTACATTCCTATTTCTTTCACACCTCACTGACTCTCTCTTTCCGGGATGCGTAGAGTATGAGTAAGGTAATATAACAGCATGATTAACCAATTACACAGCTTAGAAACCGGAGGCCAACTACTTTCCGATGTCAGGGACATAAGGGTCGTCCTGCCACGTGTCACGAAGTACGGTGAATGACGCACGGAAGTGACGATGACCCACTAGCACACGGTTAGCTCGGAACCTCTGGCTCTGGGACTGCCTTGTAAGGACCTTACTCTTCAAAATGAACAGCCTGTGGGTCGGAGGTTACGCTTGTGTTTGGGGCATGATGACGCAAGGCGGCGGTAAGTGTGAGGCTGTTCAACCGCAGCAAGTGTTCGGCGCGTGAGGAGGCAAGGTGCGGGTACAAAACAAGACCCAGAACTGGGGCCGCGCGTTACCCACCCCACAGTAACCTCACCCAAGCCCAGTTCATTGATTTTCAGGTCAGTTCTGATGTCAGAGACGATCCAGAACTTCTCCTCGTGCAGAGCAGTTTTAGAAACTTATCTAGCACGTCCTTCGCTCTTTCCTTGCTCTTCTAGTTGTAATTTTACAGTGCACGTTGGTGTCTCGAGATAAAACTCACTGGGAAATGTTTGCCATGTGATGTTCATGGGCTAAGCCATTTGGCTTATTGTAACTTCAATGGTCCACCTATTTCTGGGACCGGCTACCTTCCATTCAGAGAGCTGTTGCACTCAGCGACTGTTATATTGGCTTGTAAATTGTAGATTGCAGCGATCAGTCGTCCTTTTTAAATCTTATTGTGCAGATCTAGATTTCAGCTAGAAGCTATCCATTCTCAATGCACTATTATTTTCGCTCAATGCATGTAATGCCTGTTGGTCGGGTTTCATAGACAGTTCATTGAATACTGGGATGACCCGTGTCTTCCTGAGGAAGTACACCGGATAGCTAATTTTGGTACGCAGATTTCTATTAGGAAGTATACAGATCAATATTTTAAACGTTCAGATATTTCGAGGGATCGGCGCGAGGAACGAGCGCCGTGAAAGAAAACTGGATGTAAATGCGTAGTGTCCGTTAGTTTTAAATCTTAAAAGAAATAATGTAATGGTTATATTTGGATATCGAGACGGATCCTCTTTTCCAAAACTACAACCGCGAATTACTACTCAAAACATTTCATAGTAGTATTACCCGTTCATGCAACAAAAAAGTACACCATTGCTGCACAAAATTGTTACGACGGAAACAGCGCGAAAACCATATTATAATTATTGAACATTTTATATACATTAACAGTAATACTGCATTCGTTGTGTAACAGTTGACACACATTCTTTATTTTGCTGCAGTGCCGCTGTATTTTGCTGTCATGCCACACTATTTGCTGTACCATTCAATAAACAATCAAATTGCAGGATGTACTTGACAGTCTTAAAATACTGTATCATACAGATCCTTCCAGTTGTCTTAAGCACTTGTGATAATGGATGAACCCTTTGAATGTCAGAGCAACTGCTACGACCCCCTATTGATGCCAGTAATGCCAAAGTGCCGATTTATTGATATGCTGTTTACTCTATTTTAGCGTTTAAGATTTGCTACCAGATGGTGCAAGCTAGCCTGCTGAGTACTACTGCTATAGATTTCGATCAATGTGTACATGGGTGGTTATCCAATTTTGACGATCATTTCAGTACAGTATTGACTATAGATATTTCGTTACTTTGTTTACGTGTGCCAACAGCGTGCTGCATAATATTCTTTTACATGCTGTTATTTCGTATTTCTGTGTAGTGTTTTTACTTAAAATTGGTTTTGCGTTATTTTTTCTTGAAGTCGGTGTTTGAACTATGTTTATTTTATCCGATTTCGTCATTCATTTTTGAAAATTAGTCCAATCCATATCTAGGTAGAGATCTTAGACGATAAAATTCGTAAGTTGTTGGAAAATATTAGTATAAAAGTGAGTTACAATGATGTTCTTACTCACATTTTAAATGACTCTTAGGTTTCCTGAAGAAAAAATGTTATGTAACACAGAAGTGCCTACTTGGGGCAGTCTGTAATGTAGTCTCCAGGTATTATGTTTATTATGTCTCTAAAAAGTAATAATAAATATATATTAATAATAAAACATATTTTTTTCATGCCATTTTACTCAAGAATTTATGTAGATTTTGGACATTAGTGATCCTTTTTGAAATTAAGCATAGTGTTAGGGATAAGAGAAAAATTGAATTTATATTTCTTAAGAGGAACTTTTATTTGGTGCGTGTCAAACAGTTTAAAGCGAAGAAGTACAAAGATTTGTGTAACCCAACAATAAACTACACACGTTCGTGGGTAGGTTGCATTTTTTTATATTTTTGAACTGAATGCAGAGTCATATATGGCACTTTAAACAGAAAGTTGCATGACAGTGTAAAAATGTATGACTTTTTAGCACTTACCACTATAAAATGACAGTCAGCACAAGGGTTAAGAAAATACCGTAGTTTATTATTGAAAATTTTTCCGCGTCTCTACGACATAATATTTTTATGGTTTGGGCCACCCCTGACCAGAATCCGTTGCTGTAGTCAATCCTGTCCTAGAATAAGACAACAGCTGATTTCACAGGACTGGAAGCATATGTGTCTGGTCTGACGAACGCTTTGACACAATAGTGCACCTCGACTGAGCTACTAAATCACACTACGTTAATACTGTAGAAAACCACTGGAACTATTTGGAAAAGCGAGTGAAAGGTCGCAGTAAACATCACTATAGTTTGGTAGCTCTGTGGCATCTAATTATGAATGAGAGGATGTAACTGGGTGTGGTATAGCTGCATAAAGTTTTGCACTCTCGTCCTCGCCGAACAGAAACCAATATCAAGGTGACAGGCGGTGTAGCACTGTATTAGGGTGTCTTCTGGAGCGAGGGTGACGGGTGTATTCATTTCTTCCCGATGTGCTTGTATTCATTAATCATTGATTCCTATAGACTGAAAGGCTAATCACTTCCGTATATCTTCATTTCTCATTTGATCACTTCTAGAATATCCCATGACGCATGTAAGATTTAGTTTCTGCTGCTGAGTATGTTATTCATCTATTGTTCTCCACTCGTGTCTCTCTTCCATGAACTGGTGCAGACATTATAAGTATAATTTAGTTTATTCCCCTTCCAGCGTCGTTTTTTTGTCACCCAAATTTTCGAGAAAATTATGATTCAATCTCGGTCATTGTTGTATGTGACATTACACCCAAGCTGACGCGTGTAACCTGGTTTAATATGACATTGTCGATATTGATCTTTGATCAACAGAAGTAATTCCCTCTAAATATCGAGATTTTCCATTGATATATTTCGGGAATTAGTTTGTCGTCTTACTATAGATGTAAAAGCACTCCGTCTTCAGGCCACGAGTGGCCTACCGGGACCATCCGACCGCCGTGTCATCCTCAGTGGTGACACGGAGAGGAGGGGTGTGGGGTCAGCACACCGCTCTCGCAGTCGTCATGATGGTGTTCTTGACCGAAGCCGCTACTATTCAGTCGAGTAGCTCCTCAATTGGCATCACGAGGCTGAGTGCACTCCGAAAAATTGCAACAGCGCATGGCGGCTGGATGGTCACCCATCCAAGTACCGGCCACGCCCAACAGCGCTTAACTTCGGTAATCCCACGGGAACCGCTGTATCCACTGCGGCAAAGCCATTGCCATAGTTATAAAAGCGTTTAGTCATTTCAAAACGAGAGCTTACTCAGCTGAATCCAGCATGACCTTCTGCTTTCGATGCTCCAACCATATTATCAATGTATAAAATGAATAATACTGGTGACAGATTGCACTCTTGCCTAAATCCTTGGTTTATTACTATGGGTTGCAAAATTAAGGTAGTGGTGGAATTTTTAATACTGCTTGAAGCTTTTCTGATACGGCTAGTCAAGGCCTTAATAGAAAGTATGTATTACATGTTTCATCTGATGACTTTATAAATCGTTTTTGAATAATGACTGAGTGCACTGTATGTTTTCCGATGATAATCTGGGCTCTTCTAGATTTTTTAAATCGATAATAAAATTATAAGAGTCAGATCGCGTATGTTATAAAACACATGTAAACATCACTAGGTCCACTGTTTCCGATGAGATAGTGAAGTGGAAACGTGAAGGGACACGTACAGCACAAAAGCCTACAGGCCGACCTCGTGTGTTGACTGACAGAGACCGCCGGGAGTTGAAGAGGGTCGTAATGTGTAATAGGCAGACATCTATCCAGACCACCACACAGGAATTCCAAACTGCATCAGGATCCACTGCAAGGACTATGACAGTTAGGCGGGAGGTGAGAAAACTTGGATTTCGTGATCCAGCGGTTACTCATAAGCCACACATCACGCCATAAATGCAAAATGACGCTCGCTTGGTGTAAGGAGCGTAAACATTGGACGATTTAGTAGTGGAAAAACGTTGTGTGGAGTGACGAACCACAGTACACAATGTGTCGATCCGATGGCAGGGTGTGGGTATGGCGAATGCCCGGTGAACGTCATCTGCGAGCGTGCGTAGTGCCAACAGTAAAATTTGCAGGCGGTGGTGTTATGGTGTGGTCGTGTTTTTCATGGAGGGGACTTGCAACGCTTGTTGTTTTGCGTGGCACTATCACAGCACAGGTCTACACTGCTGTTTTAAGCACCTTCTTGCTTCCCACTGTTGAAGATCAATTCGGGATGAAGCTTGCATCTTTCAACATGATCGAGCACCTGTTCATAATGTACGGCCTGTGGAAGAGTGGTTACACGACAGTAACATACCTGTAATGGACTGATTTCTACAGAACACCTCTGCGATGTTTTGGAACGCCTGCTTCGCGCCAGGAGTCGCCGACTGATATCGATATCTCTCTTCAGTGCAGCATTCGGTGAAGAATGGGTTGCATTCCCCAAGAAACCTTCCAGCACATGGTTGAACGTATGCCTGAAAGAGTGGAAGCTGTCATGAGGGCTAAGGGTGGGCCAACACTATATTGAATTTCAGCATTACCGATAGAGGGCACCACGTACTTGTAAGTCATTTTCATCCAGGTGTCCGGATACTTTTGAACCACATAGTGTATGTATGTATATGCAAATGCAGGAATAGCTCGAGTGGTAGCAGTCGGTGTTTGATTTATGACGAGAGCGAATAATTCAACAGAATTGTATCATTCTGTATACATAGACTTATGTGGTGGGTGAAAATTTGTACCAGGGCGAGAAATCGAACCCGGGTCTCGTGATTACTAGGCTGTTGCGTTTGCTACTAAATCTCCTTGGCACAGCTGTTCGCACAACCCTGCACGGATTTACCTGGCATACCTCCACCTTGGTCCAAATTGATTTGTAGAAGTACGTGCACGTGGTTTTCAGGCTGGATCCTCCCACTACGTTCGATGCTGAGGTGCTATGCCAGAACATGGAGAGCCTCAGCAATTCTGTTGTTGTGTGAGGGGGAGTTTAAAGTAGACTTGGGCGGCAGTGAAACTTTGTATCGAGGAGGGAGGCGTACCAGGTAATACGTGTAGTTGTGCGAAGCGCTGTGCTAAGGTGGCTTAGTGCGTAACACACGTGCCCAGTTAGCAGGAGGTCTGGATTCGATTTCCGGCCTTGGTACCAGTTCTCGCTCGCCACTTCAGTCTATATACGTAAAATCCTATCTGTATGAGACAAGTGAAATCTCTGAAATGGTGTCATTTGATTTGTAGAATTGTATCACATTACAGAGAAAGAGAACAATAGTGGTGACTACAGAACGATATGATAGCTCGAACTTAACGTTGGTATAAGAAACTACCCGACATTCGGTGTTATGGGAATTTAAATCAACGCAGAGAGCAGGCTTCTCGAGAACATAGGTTCGCAGAGCTAACCGCTGCTAAACTTCGTCCAGTCGTTCCAAGTCTAGTACCGTCTTCAGTGTATTGAAAAACACCCATACTGGCGAAGGCCGCAGGTGTTCCCTGATCTACCTGGGAGATAACGAGGGAGACGTCGGCGCTCTGAGTGGACTCTCGCCATGCACTTACGTCAGTGTTACCCCGCGCAGCGAGAAATATGACGACGGGAAACAGCACGTGTTCACCTGCTGCCCTCGGATATCCTCTCTTCTTCCATTTTCACGCACATACGTAAAGCTCATATTCACGAAAGAAACCGAAGTCGGAATAACCGCGGAGATGACAGCTGATGTAGTTGGGAGGGAGGAGTTAACGGGGACAGGCAGGTGCACCGTTGCCTGTCACGCACGGGCCTGGCGCCGTTTAACGGCGGCGGCGGCGGCGATGATGCGGAGTGGTGCGGCGGGGGCGATCCGCTCGCAGACCGGTTGAACGACCTTGCCCGGCGGCCTTTGGCGGGACTCCGAATGGCGCGGGCCACCAGCACGAGGCACGGCGCTCCGCAGGTAATCGCGATCAGCCGGTGGCCAGCCGCACAGGCGCTTAAGCTGTCGACACTCCACACTAGTAAGCCAACGCCGACGTGGCGCTCTACGGGTTTTGTGACGTCACATTCTGCTATTTCACGTTGAGCAAACATTTCGTCATGCTAAACGCAAAATGACAAAAGGCATATTGTGCCTCCTAATATCGTGTCGCACCACCTGAGTCCGGCGTAGTGCATCAGCTCGACGTGGCATAGACTCAAAAAGTCGTTGGAAGTCGCCTGCAGAAACACTGAGCCATGCTGACTGCATAGCCGTCCATGACTGCGAAACTGTTTCCGGAGCAAGATTTTTTGCACGAATCTGACCTCGCGATTCCGTCCCATGTCTGGCGATGTGGGTGGCCAAATGAATCATTCGCATTGTCCCGAACGTTCTTCAAACCAATCACAAACAGTTGTGGCTCGGTGGCATGGCGATGTGTCATCCGTAAAAATTCCATCCTTGTTTGGGAACATGAAGTCTGTGAATGGCTGCTAATCGTCTTCAGGTAGCCGAACATAAGCATTTCCAGCCAATGGTCAGTTCATTTGGACCAGAGGACTCAGCCCATTCCGTGTAAACATAGCCCACGCCACTTTTGAGCCATCACCAGCTTGCAGCGTGAATTTTTGGCAACGTGGGTCCATCGCTTTGTGGGGTCTGCGCCACACTCGAATCCGAGCATCATCTCTTGCCAACTGAAATTGCAACTCATTTGACCAGACCTGGGGTTAAAACTTGTAGGACTTGTAGAGGAACAGCGCGACCGCTACGGTCGCAGGTTCGAATCCTGCCTCGGGCATGAATGCGTGTGATGTCCTTAGGTTAGTTAGGTTTAAGTAGTTCTAAGTTCTAGGGGACTGATGACCTCAGAAGTTAAGTCCCATAGTGTTCAGAGCCATTTGAACTTGTACAGGGATTCAATACATAATATGCTGAATAGACACCCTTGACGAAATCGAACAGTTTCCGTGCTACAGTCGTTTGAAAACTTGGAAACATGTGTGCTACGTAGGTAAGTAACATCGTGGTCATGGTGGAGGTGGTTACGTCGGTTCGGCTGATGACATTTGACGTCCATCCTACCTCTCTGACCTGGTTCGAGATTCATTCACGTATCTGTTAGTGTCAGAAAAATGTGGTTGAGTGCACGTTTGTAGAATACACCGACATGATCCTAGTGAATGGCGACGCTCACGGTAATGGAAGATCTGCTCGTCGCCTTTATCAAAATCGTTCTCCACAATGTCCGAGTCCGTCGCATACCCTTTTCGCCACAGCTACAACGGCTCGAGAAATGGTACCTTCACCGTCAGCAGGCGTGACTGTGGTGCCCTAAGGAGACGCCGCGCACTCGAATTGCAAAAGACCGCACTGCAACACGTTGAAGAGAACCCGTCAACGAGTACATGATGAATTTTTTTGGTTACTAATGAGTGGAATTGTAAAACTTGTACTAAATCACGTATAATGAATTACTTGTAAAAGTGGTCACGGTACCCAGCATCTTTTCCAGTGGTTGTAGCACTGATACGGTACGTTTCCGGACATGCGTTTCATTCCAAATATTATCTACTCACTCCCCTCAAGTCCTAGCAGTTTGTAACGGGAATTTCCGAACACCCTGTATTATCCAGCTGATGGTCTTTCGCTCAGTTTGAAATCACGAAAGGACGACGCATGAGTGATGCTGTTACGTAATGTAAATTTCGTACAAGACGCTACAACGCTAAGGTCGGAGACCAGAATGAGGAGTTTTAGTGCACAAGGGTAAACCAAGTAATCCCTTCCCTACGCTACAGATATCTCCAACAAAATTTTTGAAGTGATATTGCAACTTACAAAAAAATAATCATCGGTCCAGATTATTTTTTAAATCAAGATTACCTATGTTTTTATAGTAGCAAAATTGTCATGCAGGAAGAATATAAGCAGATTTGGAAAATATCCGTATAATCTGATAACGATATAATAACGCACAGAATTTGTACCATACCACAACATTAGTTTAAAGCCTCTTGGTGATAATAAGGAACGAACAAATTATAATGTAATAGCTAAATGAATGGAATTCGTATCACGATACAGCTTGATTCGCCTTGCATATAACAGTGTCAGATATCTCGGTATTCATAACAAAATATGACACTGTATTCACTACTCAATGAGAAAGAAACATTATGACCGCTGCACAAAACGAGATTGAATACTGTCACGTAGTTCTGAGGGCACGTGATGCAGTAACGAAAGTACGCAAGCGGACCAAAGACGAAAGGTGAATCTGTCAAAGGACGGTAAAGTCATCGGCACACGGACCGTGCAACCGAACGTTGAGCACTGAGCGTGCCGAGTTTCTGACGTCATAGCGCGGAGTAGCACGTTCTGGAGTCTTTCCGAACGTGCAGAGCAGTATCTAGCATGTCAGATACTCTGAGCGTGCTTCTGAGCGTTGACCAATGAGAAGGCACAATGCCACCTACGTCACACGCTCGCTGTCTCACAAACCCCTCTACTACTACTTCAGTACAGAGTTGTGAGTCGCCATATTGGCATTCATTTCAAGCCTATTCGTATATATGCCATTTCTGGGCACCAGCAAATTGAAAATCACTGGAAAACCCGTTGTTAACTGTGTGATTCGTTCCAATAAAATAATGAGAAACATCATTTTCGTGGCAAAAGAATTATTGTAACTTGCGTATTATAAGAGTATGCTATCTCAAGGCAGCGACACACTGAAGATCCACCCAAAACTCATTGTTCTTCGTACAATTTGTTATAATTTAATTTCAATTAGTAACATATCTACAAGTAAGTTTTCAGTAAGAGCTAACATGCTATGACTGAGTGTCAATAGCGTGTTGTTCGTTTAGCGAATGAGTAGCTTCATTGATTCGTATAAAGTCTCATGTTTGGGCAGTAGTTCACGACTCAACACTCTCGAATTTTTTCCTAACATTTGCGTATTTATTAAGTTCTGAAAAATGGTTCAAATGGCTCTGAGCACTATGGGACTTAACATCTATGGTCATCAGTCCCCTAGAACTTAGAACTACTTAAACCTAACTGACCTAAGGACATCACACAACACCCAGTCATCACGAGGCAGAGAAAATCCCTGACCCCGCCGGGAATCGAACCCGGGAACCCGGGCGCGGGAAGCGAGAACGCTACCGCACGACCACGAGCTGCGAACTATTAAGTTCTGATACTTTATTATTAGTTTAATATAAGTATATACTATAATATTTGATGTTATGTAGATATAACTTCACCTTTTTTGAGGAGTGACTTTGTTCGATTGGCTTAATCTATAGGACAGCTTTCGCTACTTGTATAAATATATTTTGCTCCTTTTTCTTTTACGCTTCGTAATTCACATGTTGCAAAGATTCTGCTACTGGTAGGAACAGTGATCAAGTAAGGCTGACCTTGGGGCTTCAGTGAAATATGGGAATGATGAAATAATGTTTACCTTATGTGGAGAAGTATTGCAAACTTGTGTCGCACTGTTTGTAATGGCACTTTTATAAGCCTGTGTCCTTATTTATTGGACATGGTACTTTCCATTTCGTGGACGATGGAGGAAATGTGCGTTTTAATAGAGCTAACGTGGGAATTCTACGCGCGCCCGTTTAGTAAACAGTGTGATTTACGAACTAAAAACATCCCGCAACTGCCGCTGGAGTGCGCTGTGATCGCGTATACCACGTTGGGGCCCACGTACCGTATGCATAAGTCGCATCATTTCAGAGTGTTCGTCAGAGCATTGAACTTAGCCGCTCAACGTTGACGTTCGACAGCACAGCCCGTGTGCCGACGGCTTAAGGGCCAGAAATCGAGAAATAGACTGAAGAAGGGGGCTTTGCCAAACGACAGATTGTTATGGCTGGGCGTCTGGGAACGAGCATTTCGGAAACGGTAAGTATGATTGCCTATTTAAGTGCTGCTATCGTGAGCGTTATGGAAAGCAGTTGGAGAACGATGGAACCACGAGTAGGAGACAAGATGCTGGACGTCCATATCTCATTCCAGAACATGGATCTCAGAAGCTTGCACTCTCTGTAAAGCAGGATAGGCGGTGGCGATCTGTGGCATATTTGACGACAGAGTACAATGCTGGTCCAGGCAGAAGCTTTTCGGAACGCAGTATTCAGCGCAAACAGTCGATCTTGGGGTTTCGCTGTATGTGGTCCGACTCTATGATCGCGTCCACATACGTCATCATCCAGGCGAGACTTGTAGCGCGCACCGGACACAGACCAGAGGGAGCAGTGATATCCTGTGACAGACTTTCACATCGGCTACCATGACACCTATGGGAGTAATCAAAAGCACCGTGACAGCTGAAGACAACGTGAACATTACTGCGAACCAACAGCAATCCTTTGTGCTTTCTGTGTTCCCCGATGCCAACGAAATCTTCCAGCATGATAACTGTCCATGCCACGAAGCCATTGGTTTGAAAAACGTAATAAAGAACCCATCTTCGCCACCAAAGTCGTTTGATATTATCCGGGTAGAGGGCTTCTGGGACGTTATTGAACGCCAGCTCAGTGCCCACTAAGGACCAACGCGCAATTTACGCTAGCTGCCTGGCCTGTCCGTAGACATCTGGTGGCTCACAAATTCGTATATACACCAAAGACATGCAGAATCGCTTTCGCAACCCGAAGTTGGACTAACACGCTATTAAACAGGTTGTCATGATGTTCTGACTCATCAGTGTATGCCCTCAACCGCAGCTGAAAGAGGCGCAAAGCGTTTTATTCATCTACCATAAGCGTTTCAGGATAGCGACTAAATCTTTTATCGTAGATGACGAGTAAATTACAAGGTAGAAATGACTAAAGCCTGTACACATATTAAGTGCATTTTTCAGTCGTGAAAGGAGCCCACGATAGACCCAAGTGCCGGCCACCGTGGCCGAGCGGTTCTTGGCGCTTCAGTCCGAAACCGCGCGACAGCTACGGTCGCAGGTTCGAATCCTGCCTCGGGCTAGGACGTGTGTGATGTCCTTAGGTTGGTTAGGTTTAAGTGGTTCTAAGTTCTAGGGGACTCATGAACTCAGATGTTAAGTCCCATAGTGCTCAGAGCCATTTGAACCATTTTTGAGACCCAAGTCCGTATACTGCCATTGGCGAGACAGCGGTTACTAGTCGTTGCAGTCCGATATAAAACGAAAGTTATGTGCTATCAGTTTCCGGTTGCCGTACGTGATGGCAGCTGGGCGCGCCTGTGGCAAGAAACACGCGCCGCTGCCTATTGCGCCGGCAAGTTCTTTGCATTCCAGCTGGTGATAGAGGCTCTCGCAGCGCCCTCATGGTGGTGGCTGCTGGGGAAGAGAGAAAGAGAGAGAGAGAGGGGAGAGGCAAACGGGTAACGCCTCTGCACAAAGCTGCACGCTGTCAGTTCAGTGTGTTGCGGTCTTTGGTTTATCCCGAGCAAGCCACTTCATCTCTGTTCAACTACTGCAAGCTACATCAACCTGAACTGCTTATTGCATTCGAGTCTTGGTCTCCCTCTGCTATTTTTATCCTTTACACTTCTCTCGATTACAAAATAAACTATTCTTTGATATCTGAGGCAATGTCCTATCAGTCGGTCCCTTCGTTGAGTCTAGTTGTGTCATAAATTCCTTTCGTCCCCATTTCGATTCAGTACATACTAACTGCTTAGTCGATCCACCCCCTTTACCCGCAGCACTCTATTGTATAACCACATTTTAAAAGCTTTTATTCTCTTCTTGTCTAAACTATTTATAGTCCATATTTCACTTGCATAAAAAGCTACGCACCAAACAAGCACCTTCAGAAAAGACTTCCTAACACTGAAGTATTTTCCCAATGTTAACAATTCGTTCTTTTCCACAGACGCTTTCTTTGCTGTTGTTAGTTCGCATTTTATATTGTCTCAAATTCAAAATAACAAAACTCGTCGACTACTTATGTGTTTCATTTCCTGTCCCAATTCCCTCAGCATCAGATTATCCATTCTACTTCATTTCATTACCATTGATTTACTTTTGTTGATGTTGACCATGTCGTCTCTTTTGAAGGCAATTTCCCTCCCATTCAACTGGTGTTACAAGTCCTTCGGCGTCTCTGATAAGATTAGGAAGTAATCGGCCAACATCAGAGATTTCATAATGAACTATCACCTTGAAGCAGAGTGCATGCTTCCTGACAAATTAAAGGCTCGTTTCGAATCGGGGGTCGAGCATGAGACCTTTGCCTTTCACGGGCAGTTGCTCTACCGACTACGCTATCTAACAACAATTCACGAGCCTCTCTTACACCTTTACTCCCGCCAGTACTTCATGTCCTACTTTCCAAACCACACAGAAGTTCTCCTGCTTACGCTGCGGGACTAGCACTCCTGGCAGAAAAGGATACTGAGGAGAACTGGTACAGCCACGGCCTCAGGTATCAACAGGAAGCTCTCAAGATTTTATATCTTCTCCCCGAATTTTAATTCGCACACCGAATTTCTCCAAGTTTTCTCTACTGCTTGCTCACTGTACAGACCGTATAACATCAGCGATCGGACGCAGCACTATCTCAAAACAACTACTATGCCCTTTTCATGTCCTTTGACTCATATCTGCAGTCTGGTTCCTGTACAGTCTTGTAAGAGAACAATGTCTTTAACACTTTTAGCCTTCGGCTTAGCATTTGCTAGCCAATGAGTCTTGCCTTCTTCCTGTGGGACAACCGACTATTGATCAGTCTACAGTCTACTGTCTCTTCGCTTAGTCGTTTTCTCCGTCGAACGAAACAACTCAGTGAAATAAGTCTCTGATGTCGCGTCAACTATAAGAACGTTTGTCACTCACTCAGCCTTCTCGGTTATATAGTACATGAACTACAATTAGAATTGTCAACTTTTTTAGAGACAAATAACGTATTTCATTTCAATAATAAGTGAAGAAAAAGTGTATTTGTGCAAATTAATTATTTTCGAAATTTATCTATTTATTTATATACATACAAATTTTTGGTACTTTTCGCATTAAATATCCACTTGACGTTGGTTTTAAAAAGAAAAACTGAAGTCATATCAATTTGTACTTAAATTAATGAACAGTTCTTCTTTTATTTAAATTTATCCAAGCTCTGTCTCTCTCTTTCCGCTGGTATTACGCTCATTCGGTAAATACTGAGATGTCGCGAACATAAAACACATAAGACACAATTTTTTAAATGTTTGGTGACTTAATCTCTTACTTTTTAAGAATATACTCTCACTTGTCAGAAGTTTCTTTTTTTACGAGAAATGTTTTTCATCAATCGTCAATTTATTTTTATTTTCTTTAATTAATATATTTACAGAATATAAATCATACTTTCAGATAATGTATATCACATTTAATTTAACATAAGGATTACTTGTTATCCAGTGAAATTATTTCTTCCGTTACCATGCCACTGACAGTTTAGGCATTTTGATGCAAACAGAAGGTTTATTATTTGGTAAAGGACTATTTATAAACATGGACGAAAAATCTAAACTAGAAGATACGTACTGCCAGTCAATCAAAGCACGTATCGGAATGACAATAAGAGTGACGACAGAGGGTAAGAGAGTGCAGTGAACGATGAAGATTTATCAACATGAAAATGATCGAATATCTTCGCTGAGAAATGAATGCGCCGGCAATCAGGCGACTACAATTGTTGCTCTCATAGATACACGGGGGTGTGAACGTGGTTACACACTATTTGCAGTGATGGCTACAGATGGACTTTGCTGTGAAATTAACAGCGTGGGAATGTATTCATGCCTGTGAAATACCGTCACTGCCATTTTTCGTCACAACTGAAAAATGCACACCGGCTATTGTCCATGTGTGTGCTTTGTACAAACATAGCCAGTCACGTAAATTTCGGCATTAAGACATTTACGTTTTACACAAATAAATTGCAGAATGGGTGTTTAACGGCTAGTTTCAAATGACTTTTAATTAATGATCATACTCACACCGTTTCAGTAAAACTGAACGTAAACTCTCACTAACATTCGGTAATGTACCGCTAAGGGAACATTTTTGCTCACATTTGCACCGCCAACGATACATCAGCTTAATTAGTTATGTGTTAATTGCGTCTGGAACGAAGTAATCAACAACTAAATATGACGTTATTAAATGAATATGTATAATACTTATTTTACCTTTGGCGTATCTCTTGAGATGTCTTCATGTACTCCTTGGGCTAGGGCTGCCCTCTAGTGGTAACTCTACCCTGGTTGTATATCACTTGTTTAGTTCAGCTTGTGGAAGTAGTACAGACTAGTTCCCACTCAGAAGAATTAACGGATAGTTCAGTAAACTAAAACACTAAAAGAACGGCTTCAATTGAAAGATCGAACACATGGTTCAACCAACAGAAATTTCACTCTCTGGTTTCACTTCGAGAAAAAGAGTGGATAATCCAGTCAATATGGAACACTATAACGGACTGTGTCGAGTGCCTTTTAGTTTCGCTCAAAAGAAACGTGTGAGTAGTCCAACCGATACGATAATCTACAACCGAATGAGTCCACTGTATCCAAAGAAGTGACTGACACAAGTATTTTCATTCAGATGCTCCCATCACTGCTAGCTTCCAGTACAATTTTCAGTATCACATCTTTTCTGGCGGCTGGGGCATTGTATCGCGCCGAAAATGTCATACCAGCACGCGGAGGAGGCAAACGTTTTTGGGATCGGCTGAGTTAACATCAGTGGAAAGAGTCGCGGGATACGGACACGAGAAAGCTACAGTGGGAAGTATTGACGCAGTTATATCGAGTGTTATATTACTTGATATATGAAGATTAATGAGAAGGAGGCACCCGGGTGTGAGGAAGGCGAGCAGGCACTAAGTCGAATCCGCCCTACGAATTAAAATTGAAGGCCGATGTGTCGGCCGCCCAGCCTGGGTGTGGTCTTTAGGCCGTTTCCCACAATTCAACCGGCCAGAGTGGCCGAGCGGTTCTAGGCGCTACAGTCTGGAACCGCGCGACCGCTATGGTCGCAGGTTCGAATACTGCCTCGGGCATGGGTGTGTGTGACGTCCTTAGGTTAGTTAGGTTTAAGTAGTTCTAAGTTCTAGGGGACTGATGACCTCAGAAGGTAAGTCCCATAGTGCTAAGAGCATTTTGAACCCGCAGTTCACTGGGTAAATTCATGTGTGATACCCACGTCTCGGGTAAGTTACACGATTCGCAAACATTTCGCAACCGTGGAGGATGGATGGGAGAGTGGAAGTGGGAGAGAGTGATGGTGTCAGGAATGTCATCCCTAACTTTGCCAATTCCAGATTAACATACTGACAACGTTAAGATACGAGATAAGGCCAGGAAAAAGAAGAAGAAGATAAAGATTAATGAGAATATGTGAAAGAGTGTTACGTATCAAGCAGAAGCAAATTTACTGGACCTTATTTCTACTTTCGTGTGGATGTAACTTATCGTCGACCCCGGCATCCCAAACAATTTATAGGCTAGCTTATTATACTCATAATCTAATTTGCAGTGAACCAACACGAACAAACTCTGTCTCCTCCAAAGTAAATGGACTTTAATTCCTGAATTACGACAGCGTGAGTGAGAAGGGCTTATTTTGTGTTGCACCGTTTGATGAGTAATGAACTACGTCAGCGGACATCGTCTTTTTATTGCAGGGGATGTTTGTCATCACTGATTATTAATTCTGTGTGGCAGTTAATTACAGGCACGTCGCGGGTAGTAAGCACACGGTTTCATTATTTTGCCGCGCGCGACCTGTTTGTAAGCTGCCGCCCTTCGAAAGACCCAGGTGCCTTCAAATTAAAAGAACTGTGGTGTTCCGAAAGAGGAGGGGCAGCTTACAAGTTGTATATACCTTTTCGCTTCCCGTAATTTATCCCCGTAACATTCAGTAGATTGAAGTCCAGTCAACATTGTCAAAAGGTTTTCCCAAATTTACGATTGCTGTAAACGTAGTAGCTAATGAATTTATGCATGGCTCTTGGATATATACAAACGACAAGTAAGTAAAATCAGCAGCTGAGGTGAAATCTTAAAACGATGTGAGAGGTTGCACCAGAAAAGAGAGATTAAGTAAAACCGATTCCATGAGACACGTAACGTACGCAATGCAAGGAGCAAAATCGTGGACGTCGGGAGGTGGAGTGAACCGAGTCTCTCAACTACCGCTCTGTGTCATCGATAATACTTTGTTGTAGGATAATAGAACATAGTCTGTGCTTCATCATAATGAGATTCCCCTAATAGAATGACCTCATTTGTGCCAATTAACATGGATTCAGTAAATATTGGTCATGCGAAATGCAGCTCTCGTTTTTATTGCATGGCATCCTGAAGGCGATTGTTTAAGATAGTCAGAGAGATTGCATGGGGGTTTAATTAAATATGATTGAAAATACTTTTAGTTTTTATTAGCTGTATGTCCGATTACGCTGTTTCGTAATCGGTTGGCCCTGACTAGTATTATTACGCTATCTGACTGCAAAGAACAACAACAAGAATGAAATGAAATTTTTCGTTAACACAATTAATTAATTAAGTCCCCAGCAACTATGAAACCTACGAAACCAAAGCATAAGTATAACTGTTCTGTATGTGGAAGTATGACTCAACGGACATCTGGCACGATTCTTCTTCAACAAGACAAGAATTTTTAAATACCAATTTTACTGACGTGATAAAAGAAAATTAGAAATACGATAATTGCGTAAGGAAAGCAGAATTACACTCTAATACAAGAACACAAGCCAGATGCTTTGTTGACTGAACCTGTAATGACGCATTATTTAGGATACTGAAATTAAAAACAAACGGAGTTAGTTACCTCATTTATATTGATGAAAATCACTCTAATCCTTACATTATATCTCAACCAGAACTCTCCAATATCACATCTCAGCAAGCACTGCCTAATAGCACATCTCAATAAACACTCTCTGCTGCAACATCTGAGCACAGACTACCACGAGACCTCGACAGGCACTCACTACTACGGGCTCTCTCCAAGCACTGACTTCTACGAGTTCTTAACAGGCACTGACTTCTACGAGTTCTCGACAAGCACTGTGGAGGCGGCTTAATAATACTCTTTGGCGCAATCTCTGGCGCAGTGGCTCAATGTAGCCACCTTTCATATGCCCCTCCTCCACAGGCCAGAATTTGATGGTATTTTTGCCAGCACTGGTGGTGAAAATACCACCAAATTCGTCCAGAAAAATACAGACAAAAATAAAAGATAATATTAATACCTAAATATCACATAATTAGTTAAAATTTTGGGTTTGCACTGACCTTTCAATAACCTAATATATAAAATACAGTAGGCAATACAAATTCTTTTCATACATGTGGCTTTACATAATAGTTTGCACAATACACAAAAAATCAGTTTATACAAATGTTCACATAAAATACTTTTAATTATTCAAAAAAAACAAATAGTTGATAATCCCAGCCCAGCAATGGTTAACAGGTGCAAACACCAACAAGTGACATCATTTCAGTAGAAGCAGTTCCATCTATGGCACCCAGTAATGTTGAGCAGGTGCAGACACCAACAAGTGACATCATTTCAGTAGAAGCAGTCCATCAGTTGCACCCAGCAATGTTGAGCAGGTGCAGACACCAACAACTGACATCATTTCAGTAGAAGTAGTCCATCAGTTGCACCCAGCAATGTTGAGCAGGTGCAGACACCGACAAGTGACATCATTTCAGTAGAACCAGTCCATCAGTTGCACCCAGCAATGCTGAGCAGGTGCAGACACCAACAAGTGACATCATTTCAGTAGAAGCAGTCCATCAGTTGCACCCAGCAATGTTGAGCAGGTGCAGACACCAACAAGTGACATCATTTCAGTAGAAGCAGTCCATCAGTTGCACCCAGCAATGTTGAGCAGGTGCAGACACCAACAACTGACATCATTTCAGTAGAAGTAGTCCATCAGTTGCACCCAGCAATGTTGAGCAGGTGCAGACACCGACAAGTGACATCATTTCAGTAGAACCAGTCCATCAGTTGCACCCAGCAATGCTGAGCAGGTGCAGACACCAACAAGTGACATCATTTCAGTAGAAGCAGTTCCATCTGTGGCACCCAGTAAAGTTGAAGAGGTACACACAGCAACAAGTCACATTAGTTCAGTAGAAGCAGTCCATCAGTGGCACCCAGCAGTGTTGAGTAGGTGCGGACAGCAACAAGTGACTTCATTTCCATACAAGTAGCTTCATCTGTGCACCCAGTAATGTTGAGCAGGTGCAGACACCAACAAGTGACTTCATTTCAGTAGAAGCAGTTCCATTAGTGGCACCCAGCAACGTTGAGTAGGTGCAGATACCAACAAGTGACTTCATTTCCATACAAGTAGTCCATCAGTTACACCTAGCAATGATGAGCAGGTCCAGAGAGCAGTCCATGATATTCACTATCACCGATCACACTGTTCATCAGAGTATATAAGCACAAATTGAACATGTCCTAGTGTCACACATTATGTTGAAAAAGTGCAGGTAACAGTTCATAATATTTACCCTCACTAATCAGACAGTTCAGGCATGAACAATAGTTTGAATGCACATACAAATGCTTTTACACTAAACATACAAATCATAACAAACACACAAATGATGTCAGATAATTTTCATATTAACTATTACAAATACTCAAATATCAGTAAACCTATAATATTTATGGGTGTCAGTGCAAGCCACTACAAACAAATAAAATAATATTTACGAGATAGGTGGGAAGGATTAGGAAAGGAAAACACACAAAACACACTCATTCATCTTTCATCCACATTAAGTACTACTGTGTAATTGAATAGTGTTAACTGTGTAAATGCAATTCTGTCAAAATCTGATGTTCATCATGTGTATCAAGTAGTAGTGGCAGCAATGTATAACAGTCAATAACAGTTAAGTCAACGTCATAGTCATCATGTCAAGATCAATGTTTGCCAAGCCAGATCAAATGTACTGTTGTTGAACAACTGTCAGTGAGCCAAGATATGCAAATACTTCCTCTCTTCAAAAAAAAATACTGCTTAGTGATTTAACAAAGTGTGTATAGACTGTCTTCCTTCTACTTTAGTGTTCTAGTCTGCTATCTTCATCCTCCTTGTTCCATAAGACCAACAAAAAAAAAAAAAAAAATGCTCCTCACTTACTTTACTTCTTATACACCAAAACTCCAATAATCATCAGCATCACATAATCTCAATACTTCAATAATACCTCTTACGTCGATACATATAAATCTTATCATCAATATAATTTACCTTACCTCTTGTCCACCAAAACTCCAATAATCATCAACTTCATATAATCTCTATACCTCAGTAATACCTCTTCAATACGTCGATACATATGAACCTTATTGCCAATATCATCTCACTTCCAACACAACTCTTTCCTCTAGTCAGTCTCCTCGAACAAGTACAGATAAAATCCTAATGCAAACTTCAGTTCATCATCCCATACAATCTAAAGACACATTGCCAACACACAACCTCTGTGTAATCTATCTGACCCAAATCTTCTGCTCATTATGAATTATAAACAAAGAAATGCATACATGACCTCTAACAGACTTAGTTCGAATAACTCTCAGTAATTAAGTACGATTACGGAGTGTGAATAATCATAATATTTCACAGTGTGCACACCACTTCAAGAATTATGGCAAACAGAAGCAAACATGTGGAGTATTTCTTGTGTCAAGTGTCACTTCCTATTTCAATTGCTCACGAAAAATGCAGTGTAATAATTTTCAATGGTCTAAACCTATTTTGGTATGTCATGTCGTTAGCCTCCTTCCTATTAGCATAAATTTATACAGCTTCCATAAAACCTCAGCTCATGTGACTTCTACGAAGTTCTTTGTACCAATGTCGTTTATGTCGAATTACAGCAGTTCATTTTCTTATCTTAAAAATATAAGGTACTGAGCGTAAGCAAAACAAGCAATAGCGAGTAAATATACCAGTAGAGAACAGAATGTCAAAAAATGGATGCAGCACAATCCTTACAACGAGGCTCTGCCAAGCGAACAATCTATAATTAATCCAATAGTGTGACCTATACTCTCTGTTTGTACACAGTATATCAGCATTTCTATACACCAAATTAAAGAGTAGTTATGACAACAACAGATATGTATAAATATGCAATCCATACGCATAGCAGCAAACATATGTTATCTAACATAATAAACATGTCATTAGCATCATATCAGCATAAGCAAATAAATGTTCATATGTCATCTTAATAAGTAAACATGAAGGCGCAAGCAGATAAATCACAAAGTATAACTTACATACCTATCAGCACAACTAATCAGGTGACAATTATAATTTAAATAAATAAGCACAGCAGGCACATAATTAAAAAGTATGACATCAGTGAAAAAGCAGTGCAGCTAAGCGATGCATAATATATACAAATAACAATCCTGTTCATTAATAAAACATTGACAAAAATCAGCAAATGTACGCAAGCACGTCGCTTCACACGTAAATTCATAGAACATGAAATTAGCACAAAGTATGAATCACGTAATCGCGAGCAGCAAATTACGTCTAAAGTACGTACCTAAGTGGAAATATGTTACCTGAAAAATGAACTCAATTAATAGTTACCCTTTTTAGTTTATTAGTTTCTTCTTCGAAATTACATTCTTCCTGAAAATTTCTCGATAGCAAGTCCTCTTAACGTCGGAGACACACAGAATATACCTGAAGTTCTTAAATATTTTATAGAACCGTATCCTGAAAAATACTGAATGTTAATAACATAATTCATCAAGTCACTATAGCTTTATACTGAATTTAATCGGAGATATTAGACTGTGTATTTGTTTACAGCTGTCAGTGCATTCGCACTGAGCGCTCGATCAGCTGTAGGCGCGTGACGTAGGAAGCAATTGATCGCGGTCAACGACTGCCTTGTGCGGCGCGCAGACTTGACTGTTGCTTTGAGTATGTGCCGCCGCCAAAACAAAGCGCGGTATCCTTGTACTCTCCGCATGTTTACATCTAGCTGTTAGTTTCTCAAAAGTATGTCATTCCACAAAAAAAATTTTCAAAAGTATATCATTCCACAAAAATTTTGGAAACTACGAACCTCACGTTTTGTGGTAGGAACAGCATAATTACGAATAGCGTCTAGTTTTTTTTTTTTTTTTGGATCAGGAAGAATACCTTCTGTAGAAATAAAGTGACCGAGAAATTTCACCTGAGAACGACCAAATTCAGATTTTTCTAAGTTTACTGTAATGCCAACTCTTGCAAAGATACGTAATAATGAATCCAAAATTTTGTTGTGCTCACTCCAAGAACGTTTAGCAATAAGAATATCGTCAACATATGAAGTAATGTTGTCACGAAGATAAACAGGTAAAATTTCATTTAAGCTACGAATGAATGCTGCTGAAGATACAGTAAGTCCAAACGGTAATATACGAAATCACTTTTAGGTACAATTAGTCAAATCCGGTTATTGTTTACTTACTCACTAGATAGATTGATAGTCGAAGAGTTGTTTTGACAGATGCAAAGAATAGTAAAAGAGTAGGCAGCGGTACAGAAAACTAAAAGAGAAATAGCACCACTACAGCTCGGGGCCCTATGCTCGCTACGGCACATATTCACTTAGAGTAGTGAATCCCCTGAGGACATTAATAGCTGCACATAATTTCCAGCTTGTAACTTAATGGCAACTTTGGCAGAAGTGCGTACATAAATTGATCTAGCCATGAACATGGATGTATGTCATTCTTAGAATTGCGGAAGATCTTAAATTTTCGAACAGTCAAAAAGTGTTTATAGTCAAAGTTTTCGCCTCGTGGCGACAAAGACCTACCGCGTCTGTCCCAGTCCGAATGTCGATTATTGTAAAGTACGCGCGCCTGGCGCTCTCTTGTTGCATCCCGTAAATGAAATAAATTATTTTCTTCAAACCCTTCTGGTATCTGTGATTCTAAATTTCCTTTGCCGTCTTTTCCTACGATTTCGCCTTGAATTTGTTTGACTTGCTTTTTTAATACCTCAAATTCCCTTTTCACGCGTTCATTAAATTTTCCCTGATTTTCAACATGCTTATTTATGTTCTGATACTCTTCGGTTTCTGCAAATGGTAATGGAGCTGTATCATCCGAATCTCTGTCCCCATGTAAACTAAGATTTGTCAATTTATCTGAAATCTCCTCAACTCTTTCCGATAAGTCACCTATTTGTTCTTTCTGTTTATTTACGTTTTCCGTAAGCGTCGCGACTCGGGTTTCAGTGTTGACACATTTGGTAGTTAGCTGTTCATATTGTTGTGTTAGGTTATTTAATCTGTCATTTGGTACGGATTCCTCGATTCTCTCAAATATTTCTTCCTTATCCTTTGTACGTTGTAAATTTAACTCTGAAAATTTCTGTACTATCACGCGATCTCTTTCTTCCTGTTCTCTATCCTGTTCCCTTTGTCTGATTTCTACTGCAATTAATCTATTATTGTGAGCATTCAAAATTGGTTGTACTTCTTCTCTGATTTCTTTCTTTAATTCATCTTTCATATTTTTGAAACATGTCCCTATTCGTAAGTCTAACCGTGTTTCCAAAGTTCCCATCTCTGTTTTATATTCAGATCGTAAAGTTCCCATCTCTGTTTTAAATTCAGATCCTAACCGAGTTTCCATTGTTCCCATCCGTGTTTCCATTGTTCCCATATCAGTTTTTAATTCAGATCGTAAAGTTCCCATCTCTGTTTTAATTGTTCCTATCTCTGTTTTAATTGTTCCCATTTGTGATCCCAAATTTAATATTGCACCCATCAACTGCCCAATATTAACTGGTTCAAAATTCTTTACGCCCCGAACATTTCCCGCAAAACCAGTTTCCTTCGTCATAGCTGTAAAGCTATCTGTGTTCGATACTATTTCAGAATCTTCGATCGTTAATCTCGTATTCCGTGAATTTTCTGATTGAGAAAAATTTTGAAATGGTCCCGGACTATTTTCCCGACTTATTACATTGTATTCTACTTCATTATTCATCACACTGTTCTCCTGTGTTGGCGAGTTCGCCATGTCAACAATTTCGTCATTCTCACTATTCATCATTTTCGCCTTTTTCATCGACCGCGTAATCATTTGCAAAACATAAAAAAAAATTCGTCACTGTACGAAAGTTACACACAATGACTCTTTATCTCCAACAATACCATTTACATGCAATGTCTCCCTCAAACACGATCAATCGAACAATTGAAATAATTGCATTAGATTGTCAAACGCGTATACAAGACAACAATTTAAATTTTTAAAAAATACCATTAGAAGAATGACAATTACCAAATCTACACATGCAATACAGACTACAATTACTAAACTCAAATTACTACAACAATACTACGGTCTACTATTTTTCAATCAGAAGAATCCAAGGGACGATCCGAAGCAGCGGTCGCCACGTGCATGGGGGCTTAATTAAATATGATTGAAAATATTTTTTATTTTAGGTAGCTGTATGTCCGATTACGCTGTTTCGTAATCGGTTGCCCCTGACTAGTATTATTACGCTATCTGACTGCAAAGAACAACAACAAGAATGAAATGAAATTTTTCGTTAACACAATTAATTAATTAAGTCCCCAGCAACTATGAAGCCTACGAAACCAAAGCATAAGTATAACTGTTCTGTATGTGGAAGTATGACTCAACGGACATCTGGCACGATTCTTCTTCAACAAGACAAGAATTTTTAAATACCAATTTTACTGACGTGATAAAAGAAAATTAGAAATACGATAATTGCGTAAGGAAAGCAGAATTACACTCTAATACAAGAACACACGCCAGATGCTTTGTTGACTGAACCTGTAATGACGCATTATTTAGGATACTGAAATTAAAAACAAACGGAGTTAGTTACCTCATTTATATTGATGAAAATCACTCTAATCCTTACATTATATCTCAACCAGAACTCTCCAATATCACATCTCAGCAAGCACTGCCTAATAGCACATCTCAATAAACACTCTCTGCTACAACATCTCAACACAGACTACCACGAGACCTCGACAGGCACTCACTACGAGCTCTCTCCAAGCACTGACTTCTACGAGTTCTTAACAGGCACTGTCTTCTACGAGCTCTCTCCAAGCACTGACTGCTACGAGTTCTCTCCTAGCACTGTCTTCTACGAGCTCTTAACAGGCACTGACTTCTACGAGTTCTCGACAAGCACTGTGGAGGCGGCTTAATAATACTCTTTGGCGCAATCTCTGGCGCAGTGGCTCAGTGTAGCCACCTTTCAAGATGCAGTACCTCCTGACTCCTAAAAGCATTTGACTCAGTACCACTTCAGTGCTTATTAACGAGAATACAATCGTATGGCGTAACAAATGAAATTTGTGACTGGATTCTTGCTAGAAACTGCGCAGCAAGTTATCTTCAGTGCAGATAAACGACAAAACGGGAAGTAACATCAAGCGTTCCATGGGGATGTATATTGGGACACCTACCGTTCATGATGTATTTAATAACCTGGCAGCCAATATTATTAGTAACTTCACGCAGAAGATGCAGTAGTATGTAATTAATTAGCCGTGAGAAATTTGTATGAATTTTCAGTTAGATCTTGGTAAGAGTTGAACATTGGCGACAAATTTCTATGAATATTCAGAAATATTAAATTCTGTGGTCGTTGTAACTGCTCAGACTACCCTAGCACGCCTCCCGTCAGACACAACTTCTCTACCTAACCGCATATTACTAATGTAGGGCCCCTTGCCCATTATCCTCATTACTCGCAGCATTTAGCCTATTGACGTAAGAGTTCAAACCCGGTGTGCACCTGCGCTGAAGAGATCATTGATAATTAATCGTCAGTAATGATAATTAAGGCGATAGAGCTAATGATCTAGTCAGTGCAGGTGCACACTAGGCTCGGACTCTTACTTGAATCTTGAGACATCCCCCTCGCTCTGATAGACTCTGCTAAATATTTATACGCCTGGACAAATGCTTTAACTTTGGAACACAAATCCAACATGTAACCGACAAGACTCCACATGCACAGTCTCTAATAACACTAACAAAAGGACGTTCCCATTGCTGCCACGACGCGACAGAATTTACAAAACGTTCATCAGACTGATCACGGGGTCTGCTTCTGCACTTGTAGCTGGACTAACACAAACGACTATTACAAAACTATTCAGCACTGAATGAAGACTATTCAGGAGTATTGTCAAACTTGACATTATAAACCTATCCAGTACACTCTATGAAGCAGCAGGGATCGCCCCTATCCAAACTGGCCCTGCTCTACTCAGGACAGATTATGGACAGCATGTACTACTGTGACGGACATTTCTGGCCTTCCTTTTGGCATTTTTGCGACAGTGTTCCACTAAATTGATGTGATTATTTGGAGTTGTAATATCAATCGCAGCATATCTGTGCATATTGTCTATCTATTCCTGGAATCTTTGGCCCAGTAGAAGAAATGATATCTGTGTACAAGCTTTACTAACGAAAGGAGACAGCTGACAAGCGAGTGCTGTTCAAGGAAGGGACTGGGGTGTGTAAGAAGAGAAGTCGCGAGTGTGGAGCAATTCTTCAGCAAAAGTTTGTTAATTTGCGACGGGTAGAGTGTTTCAGTATAATGGGAATAAGGAACAATTTGGAGAACAATATTTCATAGTGATTTATACTAGCAGTCGTTGAAGCCAAATTATCGTGATGTATAAGAAGAGCTGGAGATTGTGATCCATGTTGTTTCCCGTTACTGACGAGTGGAAATTTAAATGAAGTTATTTTGTACACCGAACAGTTATTTACCTCTTACAAAATTGCGTTTAGAAATATGAGAACCAACTTGTCCATCCTCTGTTTTTGAGTGGATCAATAAACAGACGGCTATATATCTGAATACGTAATTATGCTGCTGAGATTGTTCAAGTGCGATCAGTGCGATCAGTTGCCAATCCAGTACCACATCCAACCTGAAAAGTTATTTCTTTGATGTGCTCCACCGCTAATCGACGCGACGAGACAGCTATAAACTTTTACTTTAGGTTTACTGATTATTTTAACAACTATCAAGATCGCCACCGTCGTCTTGCAACAGAGAAGCGGTCCTCGAGAACAGCAGAGCGTCGAATGCAGAGTATGTCCTTTACGGCAGCGGCGACCACAGAGGCGGCGGCACAGGCCGGACAAGCGAATACATCTGTGACTTCAAACCCGAGTCCATATTTGTTTGTATCACATAAGAACGTAAGCATAATCCTAATAACAGATGAACAGAGATGAAATGCATGGTCAATGATAGTAGTACTTTTAAGAAATTAATTACACGATTGATCAGAAAGTCAGCTCCGTTAAAAGCATGTAATTTTCCATCGCAGTGAGAACTTCACGGCCAGGTGAAAAAATCGGAGTTGTGTTTACCTCAGGTTTAAACCACCGAGTACTATCTTCTTCCTTCTTTCCTGCCACACCCTGAAGTTAAATGAATTATTTATTTAAATACGTTTTGAGAGAGGTACAGATGAGATAAAAGGCCATTTGATTGCACATGCAGAGGTGCTATTAACTTTCACTGCAATCAAGTACTAATCAGTAGTACGGTTAATCTAACTCCAATTAGTATTCAGATCGTCGTATGTTACTGGTCCGCACAATAAGTGACACTTCGCTCCGACGATTGATCTGAACTTTAGCTGCACCGGTAGACCAACACACATTAGCAAACCTATCGTGTATACTTATTCTCTGTATAACAATTCCAGGAACCTTGTCTGAGAAACTCTCCCATATACCTGATTTCCGACCTTACTGTCGACTGATAGCAATTATCACCACAGCAGAAAATATAATGTATACCTGCTTTCCACCTTCCTGTCGACTGACAGAAGTAATCACTACAGCAGAAAATGTAATGTAAGGGGCGATGAAAAAGATTCCGTTCGAAGGCCGTGCAGTCCAAAATCGGCATGCCAGTCAGACAAAATCGCCATAAGTATTGAGGCAATCATACCATTCCGGATTTTAACAGATCACATACCAGAATGATATTTTCACTCTGCAGCGAAGTGTGCGCTGATATGACACTTCCTGGCGGATTAAAACTGTGTGCCGGACGGAAACTCGAACTCGGGACCTTTGCCTTTCGCGGGCCTGTGCTCTACCAACTGAGCTACCCAAGCACGATTCACGACGCATCCGGACAGCTTCAATTCTGCCAGTACTTCGTCTCCTATCTTCCAAACTGTGAGGAGGGGTCGTGAATCGTGCTTGGGTAGCTCAGTTGGTAGAGCACTTGCCCGCGAAAGGCAAAGGTCCCGAGTTCGAGTCTCGGTCCGGCACACAGTTTTAATTTCTCAGGAAGTTTCAGATCACATCCCAGTTTGAAGATACCGATAGCCGTTAGGCAAAATACCGTGTCCTGTTGCTTGAAGAAGTCCGTAACTGCCTGCTACGCATCCTAGTCCGATCGGAATCGTCGACCCTTCAAGGCCTTTTTTGCGTACACCAAAGGCGTGATAATGGCGTGGGGAGAGATCAAGACTATAGGGCGTGTGCTTGAATGTCTCCTACTTCACTGGATGTAACCTCTGCATGACGTCATTTGCTATATTGAGACGTGCGTTATCATAAAGCGGCAGCATGCCTTGGCGCACTATTCCTCAACGATGGGTTTCGACACACATGCTGTCCCATGCACTTTCTTCATTTCCCGTTGGGTGTCGACCGCTGTTTGTCCTTCTGCGGCCAAGGAAAGAATAACAGCAAGTTGGTCCTGCTTGGACGCTGTTGGCAATAGTTTGACTACAGTTCTCGTTTCCGTACTTACCGCACGCACGTCAGTAACACGCGAACGCCACTCTGATCCCTTGCCCTTATGTCGGTGCTTATATACACGGATCGGAGTCGCGCTGCGCTGTATATACGCTGCTTCACCTCCCTCAAACGAACCTTTTTATCGCCCATTGTCTTTTGCGTACTTCGTTGTATTATATCTTTTGTCGTATTCTGTGTTTTTTAATTGTGGATGTGGGTGTACCTGTGTTTCACGTGTATCGTAGCAGTCAGGTGTAAGGAAATAAACTAGCTGCCAGATATTTGAATAAATACATTCGCTTAGTTTGGAGGCTTTCTGTACGTAATTGATTTTGGCAGAAGAGGCGTGGCATATCAAGTAATATTTAGCCAGCCAATTGTTGTGGTGTATATGTTCTGTCCTGAACTATTTCGTGGTTGTCTGATTATAATATTATCTATGAATCCAAATTTATACTCGGTGTGGGTGGAGTACATACTCGTAAATTACAGTGGGAGCATATTGTAAAGTACGTCAACTGCTTACGAGCTCCAGGAAACTTCCTTAAACGTTCTTAACGCAAGACGTAACAGTTAATCAGTCAGCAGCCAGGGAAGGGAGAGACAGGTAGTACCCTTCTACTAACCAACAGACGAGACAAGGAAGGACATCATGGTAGTAATACCAAGGACAAACGTAACGCAGCGCTTCAAATACATCTGAATCCACCGCCCCAGAACAACAATGAAAAACGCCTCAGATTTAAAAAATGTTCACATTTGTGTGAATTACTAAGGGACCAAGCTGCTGAAGTCATCGGTCCCTAGTCTTACACACAATTTTAACTAACTTACGCTAAGCACAACACACACACCCATGCCCGAGGGAGGACTCGAACCTCCGGCGGGAGGGACTCTGATTTATACACTGAACTAAAGACTGAAGGAACCTTACGAACACATTCCTACACGTCTGCCAGGACGATCTGAACTTTAAGAGGGCTTAAACTCAGAGATACAATATAACGATACAATACACAGGGTGTAAACGATAACTGTTTACATCGTACCACAGTAGTGTAGGGATAAGTCGAGACGAACGGTTTGATGTAAGACACTTGTGGTCTCTGAGGCTCGGAAAAAATCTCAAAGTAAACTACGAAAACCACCTAAGATACAGCAAATGAGCGCCGCGCGAGATTTTCAAATTCCTTTTGCAATCTTACGGCACTGGCTCAGTCATGCACTTACAAATTGTAACACAGAAGTCTGTGCGTACTTTTGCCTCACAATCTTCTGAATTTTAACAGATCACAGCTTTCATGCTATTGACGTTCGGTACTGTTTGTCTTTCTACATTATTTACATTTTTTTTAATCTATAGTAAGGGCGCTTTACCTTTACCTTCTCTGTTTGTCAGCTTTGTCTATGATGTCATCGCTAGACAGCGATAAATATTCATTTTATAAACTGAAACGTCTTGGAGCAAGAGAAAGGTGTTTCCATTTATATTACTCTTTATTTTGATGCAGTGATCGTTATTTTCTAACTTACCATAAGGGTTGCAGTATCTTAATGTGGGATCGGTGAAATTTCTGATACCCATTGAGAGACGTAATTTTTATATGACGTTCAATTTAGTTTTGAATTTAAATCAGTGCTTTAGGCGTAAATAGAGGGTTAGTCATAAAACTTTAACTTATCACTTCGAAAAAGTAATGTTACGTGTTTTAAGTTTTTTTAGTTTGCTTGATTCTTGTGTGCAGTCCTGGCACACCCTGAAATCCGAGCGCCACAGTACCGCAGCATGCCTGTAATGAATCCAAAAGAAAATCGTGTAGCCCACCTATTAAGTGGAGATGGCGTGAGCTTTTGTTGAGAAGATGTCGATCAAACTCCACTGGCAGATGCTATAAGAGGTGCGTCGTGCATCACGGAGAAGTTTACTGCTAAAACTGTGAAAGTGCACGTTCCAAGTTTGAGGCGACGTAGTACTTTCCCCAAACACATCTTGCGAGAAACGATAACAAGAACATCTAATAAATTCGAACTCAAATGAAGGACTATGTGGACCATCCACATACTGAGAAGAAGGAACTGGAAACGTCTGAAGCAGGATGGTACAGAAAACTATTAGGAGTTAAGGGGACAGATAATGTACGAAATGAAGAATTCCTACAAAAAGTATGCCCATTAATAAGTTGATGGAAAACCCTTACCGAAAGAGGGGACAAGTTAATGGAACATCTGGTAAGGCTTTGAATGTAACTTGGCTCTGTAAGCAGCTATATTGAGAAAAAGTAGTACAATATGTGAAAGAAAGTAAAGTACAGAAGATTTTGGGTGTAATATTTATTTAGGGATGAAGAAATTGGTATCTTATTAGAAAAAGTGGCAGGCAACATCAGACATGTCGAAAAAATTGACGACTCAGAAACAATGGAACGTTACTACAGTCGTTTCTCCAGCATACCACACGCGAACGCAACAGGAAAAGGAGGAAGTGTTTCTGACATCCAAAGTACTCTCCTCCATGTACTGTAAGAAACTTGTGGAGTAAAATGTAGATGCGAGTGTAAATAGCATAGGTTGCGTATTCAACGAGTGGCCAAAGGAACTCCCCCCACGTATGATCTCTTTCCAATATTTTTTTCAAGTTTATAAGAAGATGGAGGAGATTGGTCTTTGAAAGATGTCAGTAAAGAGCTACATCATATGTTGGTTCAAGAAGAAGGAAAGCACGCCACGAACTTCACCGCAACTTCAATAAAAATTCCAAAAGTTATGTTATATTGCGTGCTGTGCCACCTTCCGCAGACGCAGTGTATTTAAGGTATTTCACAATGAAGGGAGCAGACGCGCCAACAGTATTTCATTCTATGTAATCGTTGCTTCATGTTAGACGGGCAGAATGTAGTCCTGCAAGGAGTGCTGCGAGGTTTTCTGAACACGTCCCTGTAGCAAGAGTTCCTTCCCTGATATGTGAAGCTAGTCGGGAGGGACCGAGATTGCTACAACTTTGCAGCCTGCTGGATCCGTTACCGGATGTTACTTTCTGAACTTCTCCCGAGACAGAAACACCGAAAAAGTTTAGATGAAAGTGCTCTTTCAATGAAAGGTAATGAAATAAATACCGAAAGAGCAGCCACCTGTCATTCGTGCTTTCCCATCAACTTTAAATTGTTTAATATCTGTTGTACTTTTTAGGTACCAGGTGTGAAGCTGTAATATGTTTTACATTCCGTTAGGTTTAATAATATGAATGGAAAGAAAACTTAGGAAAAATCAAGACGATGTCATCGGATCTGTTGAAACTGAAAAATCACTAGATTGCATAATGTGATGCGAGATGTTTTAAATCATCAGAAAAAAGATACATCCGCTACACTTTCGTGGAGTAACGATTCGCATACAATGCATATGAGAACCAAGAGGGAACAATAAATTGGAATGCCAAGAAATAAATCGGTTTCCTCTGCTGTTATACCTAAATACTGAATAAACACTGAAGTAAATTTAAAAAATTCATGTTGAAAGGACGTTCTTGACTCGATTTACTGACGACAATGATGTTCTCTGTGAAGTGCGGAAGCATAACAAGACCTGTTTACTAAAATGAACAGTCTGCTAGACACAGTATATGGATTGAGAGTAAGGAAAGACTTAAGTACTAAGGAATAGCAGATTTGGGATTACCGAGAAATTGTTAGTAAGCCCTCAGTCTGGTAACAAAAATGAACCCTTTCCGTAAGCTCGTATTTTGTTCACTGTGGAAGAGTGCGTACCCGGTAGTTGGCTAGTAATTGGTGGTGCGTTTTATGACCAAAGGCTCCTTACAACAAGGTTTCAGAAATTATGTCCTAGGCTAAATTTAAAACCACTGTCCATTGAGTAGTTGGATGGAGGCAGTATCAAGCTCATTTCTTCTTCTCTGTGGAACGGGCTTACTTGGCTTTTGCTGTTATATTGTAAAACATAAATGAAGCATGTACAATTTTTTTGTATTTTTTCCTTTCCGTGTTAACGTTGGTTCTTTTGGATTATAATAATTTTGTTTGTACAGATACAATGTAACGTATTATGCAAGATAAATATTATTATTTATTGTGAAATGTTGTTTCCATTTATTACGTAATTTCGTAGTAATTCGAGGAGATTCGACCTATTAGAAAAATTAATATCTTTGGGAATTGCTACAAAGAGACAGTTGAGGAGCGAAGTGAGTTACTTGCAGTTACGAGTGAAGCTGAACAATACGAGTGAGACGGACTGCCTTGATATCAGACGGTGGACTGTGTATGGACTGGTTCCGTATGCTCAAATCTGTATGCGAAACTCACGTCAGAGCTGAGTTCCTAAACAGTTTAATTCTGCTGCTGTGAAAAATAAACAGACGGACTTTATGTCAGGGTGGATATTCGAACAGCCGTCCACTGTTGTTTTCCGGATATCCTTTTGTGTTTCTAGTATTAAATTTACTCGATCGGCCTGTCCAGTCCTTCTTAAACAGGGAAAGTTAGTTACGGTATGGAGTATTTCGACGGGTCTGCGAACAACGAGACAATGGAGCATCGACACCAGAGATCAACAGCGGTCGTCTAAGGTAGAGAGCTGCAGCACGCACATCTCTGCAATTACATTGCCGTTTGTGAACCGACGCTACATTTCTGCGAGTTGTTACTATGAATTCTCATAGATAAAAATTATTAAAGAGCAGTAGTAAATTCAAATCAGTCTTCAATTTACCATTCAACAGTTCTTCTCCATTAACACCCCAGACTAAATTTACATTCTATGCTGCAAAGGGCTATTTCAAATGCCAGAATTTTATATAGATGTCTCATAACAAAGCGTGTTGATATAACCGTTTATGCTGAGACCTTTATAATCTATTAAATTCGACTTGAAATGAAAACTCCTTACAGACACATTAAAGCCAGCTCATCACTCGCTCTTTAGTGCTGACATTTATTTTATCCTAATCGGGATCATTTATTTGCTTGTTGGTTGCTATGCTTAATAATTAAAGTTTATCGCCAATGACATTCTGAAGACTAACAGATCTAAATTGCTAATATTAATAAGCCAATACGCATGAAATTAACTAGCTTACTGAAACGATTTTTCCGCATAACAAACTTGCACTGTCTATCCACATTTACTGAGTTATTTATTACTATAGCAGGTCTTGCTAAATAGTATTTTATCAGTTTACGTATCTCAGTTATGTTTTTAGTTTGTAGGTGACTCAAGTGCGCTTGACTCAAACGTGCTTGAGTTCCATATCTGCGATCTCAGTCAGTCATTCCTAAAGACCAACATTATCTAACATACGATGAGACGAATTATTTCAGGATAAAGGCAGTCTGCTCAGGAGTTGGATTAAATGGAGAGGTACGTGACGTTTTAATCACACTTCACGAGGTGTTTTGGTGAATCTCTTGCGACAGTGGCTTTACGTGTTACGTGCTGTAAGGCACTTTCAAACTTAACAAGCCTATTGGCAGGATAGTTGAAGATATTAGTTGTGCATTTAGTTGTAGGACACAATGGATGTCATTATAGTACCCTTACTGAGTGACAGTGCCTGCAACGTTTCATGGACAATCTTAATCGAACAGCAGTACTCTTTAAATCTTATACTATTACTTCGTAAAGCCACTATCGCAATTCTCCTTCACGACACACATTACAGTCACTCTTATGACATGGATACATACATGACACATATTTTACAAGAGGCTGGAGTAACACAATACCAACATGTACCCAATAACGGCAATACTGGATCCCTGCCTTGTTACCAGCGACTACTGTTTCGGTATGGGTCACACAGACTTCAAAAAGAAATAAGCAGCTGATGAGTTACTGGAAACTTTGGTCAGGTTCTGGGAAATGCTTTGGTATCTCATGTGGAATGGCACTGTCACATGTGACAGTTGACGTGTTGCAGTGTAGGTTCTGCACTCAAATTTAATTTGTTACAGAGAATAGACACAATTATTCACGAAAGGATAACAGTATTCCAGCTCAATGCGGTATATTAAAGATGCTTACTAGTGTTTTTACATCACCTCCTTCCATTAATGTTTGACGTTACGAAAGAGAAGGACTAATTTTTTCCTGTCCGGTTGACAAAGACTCAACGTAGCTCATAATTCTAGCAGTAACGGCAGTACCGCCGAAATGTGTTCTAGCCGTAACCGTAGTACCTTTGAAATGTAGCGAAGTTGTTATGGTATCACTCCGAGGGGAACCAATGCTATTTCTTTCCTTTTTGCTATTTAATTTGCACAATAGTATCCCAATAACTCGAAAATTGTTTCACACGCTAGATTTTCGAAATACTTATTATTCAGACAGTAAATATTGGTCTCCTCATTCGTTTGGTGTAATTAGTTTCCTGTGAAATTTTTATTTTGCAGAACTAATTGAAGGTTAAAATTTAGTAGTATTTTGTGCTCTAATAGTTTCGGAACTGTTAACAAACTTATGGTGGCGCATTCATCTATATTCACTTGCAGCACTATGCTTCCAGACATAATTTGAAATAATTTGGAAGTTATCTTAATTTAATGACCTTATCGTTTTTATGAAAACGTAATAATTGGTGGTTCTTAAATTGCACTCCAAGAAAATAGGAGCCGATTAAATCAAATTTTAATAAATATTTCAGTTACTGAGAAGTGATGTAAAATGTGTGTCAATTTTATCACTAACTAAATTAACCTTCGAATAAACTGTACGGAATAAGCCCATGATAATGATTATTGTAAATACGTTCATACTTGGGCTATAGACAGAACCACGTAACGCTTTGGTGGAAAAGGAGTTGTTATTCAGTGCAGTCAGTATTAGCAAGTAACACTGTGTGTGTGATTGGCAAATAGCGTTTCGATCTGCGAATAGCACTTGCAATTCACAGAAACGTAGTCTGTTAAGTCTTACTGAGAGCTTTTGTCATATCTCCGGCCAGAATTAGCAACTGTAGCTGTTTCAGTGTTCTCATTATTGAACAAATGCGCTTTGCTTTCAACTCTTATTGAAAACTAAGTTTATTATTTGACACACCATTTTCCAGTAACATGCGCTACACTGTGAAAGTGTATTGAGGTGTGACAAAGATGTTCTATCTTTTTAATTTCCGTCACCCCAATTATTATTTGAGTGGTACTTGTAGATACTTTTAAAACAAGTAGGTTTTAGTTTAGTCCTTCATTACGGATTGTTGCTGACAGGTTTCAAGACGAAAGAATATGATTTGTAGAGCGTGCAGTGAGTGTAACGTTTCGGGGATTCATAACGGGACGTGAATGAATTGTTTGACTTTATCAAAACGGATCTTTCACACCGCATCTGAGTGTACACACTTTTGATACTTCCTGACAAGTTAACGCTGTGTGTCACACCGTCACTAACCCGGGTTTCTGCTTTCCGCAGGCAGTGCTCTTACAATCTTATTGGATGAACTCTGGAGGACGCACTCACGACCCGACCTCACTGTTTCACGTCTGCCAGGACTCTGTCCCAGTTAGGCACAGAGTTGCAGTCAGCAACGTCTTTTCAAAACAACGCATTGTAGTGTGGCAGAATGGGATACCACATACCGGAATGACCGATACCAGGGTTAGTAGCGAATTCGATCTTAGAGTCAGCTTTATTTCTCGTACTTCTTGAGTGGCTGCTGATATATCTACTCGTATTTAAACTTGGTTATGAACTTTATATTCACTTTTGTGTCACGTTAAAATAATTTTCGGCCTCTGTCTCATTTTCTGTAATGCAGATTTATTTCCCTTAGAATATTTTAGTGACATCCTCTTATCAACAGTTCTGGGAGCGGATATTAATAAACATGCACATCTAAAATTTTGTGTGCAACAGATTTCACAACACATAAGGGCAGAGAAAATATGATTGTGATAAAATCAGTAAAGTAATTAGGAAGTAACTAAATTATTATGTAAAACCATTCTTTAAAAATCAAAAATACGGAATTCAGTTCTGAGTGAAAACTTGTCACAATTGTACTAATAACAGACAGATTTTTTTCAATCTGTCAATTAGTAGAGAAGTGTTGCTCTTTGGAACACTTATAACACCATAACTTAGACACTACATACCTTTTGTTGATTCATTTTGCTTTCCGTTTTGTTCAACATTCCATTGTAGAACTTCTGTAAATGTTGTTTGATTGAACCGATAACACAAAATTGTATACTCCTTTCTTTGTTAAAACTTTGATGTCATGGTTTGATTCTATGCAATGTAGTGCATCTGTCATTTAAATTCGTTGCCTCATTTGGAGGGGACAAAACTTACTGTATATAATTGTAATTTGTGTGAATAATTTTTTGTAGAAATGTCCTGTTTTATTTAATATGTTTGGTTGCCGTTATGTAAACTGCTGACCTTCACTTAGGGTTCTGATTTATTTTGTGTGTAAAAGGTGGTGTGGTTCCCCTTTGGAACTGTGTAGCGCGCGCAAAATGTGATGGACATGGATAGAAAGGTGGAACCAAGAGTCAGTCGGGGACGAGCTACCAAACTGTCAACTGCTCATGTAAAAGTTGTGTATTGTGCTGGTGCCCAGAGAGGGTTTTGGTGCCGTTTCCCAAGGTGCTAATGCCTCGGATGGGTGGATAAAGAGCTGAAACTATTCTGGAATTGGTATCTATCATCGCCACCAAGAAATGACAGAGCCCAGCATTTCTACTTGCAAATCCACCTACCAACATGCACTCGCCACCACATTGCGCAATCACTGCAATGGAACAGAAGAACTATAGTAATGTACAGTGAAGGATCAGCTCATTGGATGTTATAGTGTACTCAAATATAAGGTAAATTTTAACTGAACTCTTGAACCTACCGTGATTTATCCTCAGTCACATATCCACTTAGGGTCCCTCCCACGCTAAAGTGCTTACCGAGTGTCCTTTACTGAAAGCATATTAAAATTGGTATGGGAATAGAGTGTGCTAAAATTAATATTGTTTCTTAAAAGGATCTTACATATATCTCAATTTTTGTGTTTCACTGCAGTAAAAGTTCAGAACTGTAGCTGTTAATAGTTATATGTTCATGCTAGCTAAGTGCTTATTTCACTAATGTAATGAAAGGGCATTTATTGCTATACCACAGTGGTCAAAATTAAGGCCCCCCTCAATCGAAAGTAGTCCAAATGCTCAAAGTTACTTAATTATAGAAAACGTCAGTTACTCTTGCTATTCCTGTCAAGTTCTGTACAATACTGGGTTCCTCTTGTATATTAAAAGTGCATATTAATGGTGTAACAGGATCCACAGTTTGTCTATTGTGCTCATGCTAGATAACGATTAATAGGAATACCACTATCTATGAAAATAGTCACTTCTTTATTCAAAAGACAGTGAGAAGTAATTTGTTAGTGAACTCCATTTAATTTTCAGTCTAAGTAGAAAGGTGTTTCGTAGTGAGAGAATTAATCTATGCACAATAACTAATTTTGCTGTGAACCATATCCATATTTCATGTCAGATAGGAATTTGTTCGAAAAGTAATATTGAATTTAAGTCCAATTTACGATTCTACAGGGAATATTAATAGTAACGTAATTGAGACCATTCAGTTTAAGTCCTCAAGGTAATAGTGTGTTTCGTTATGTTATATCTATGCAAATAGTTTGCTCTCCTCTGTCAGCTCCAACCTTAACTTGAACATACGCAGGTGCCAGAGTTCATTGACCCTCGTGTGACAAAGTATAGTCTGTGTTCGCCCAATGTTACTCTTTCTTATGCCTAATTAGGCTGGCGACCGTTTTCTTTATTCTTTGAACAGTGTGGATAGGTAAAATATCGTTTGTGGGTCGACAGAAGCGTCCGATCCCACGCGTCGGCTTTGACCCGTGACGTAAGGTTGTTGTCGTGTGTGACGTCATGACGGCGCGGAGTTTGGTTTGAGTGTGGCTGTCTCCAGTTCTGTTTTATCTTATTTTATTTACTTTTCTGATCTGTTCGCTCTATCTCGTGAGATTTTTTTAAAATTTAAAAACACTTATTACTTATTTTAATTATGTTTCCTCCAATTTCTGTTTTAGTTTGTTATATTTATCTTTCTGATCTGTTCGTTCTATCCCGTGAGATTTTTTTTAAAAAGACAAAAAACACTAATCAGCTACTGAAACATCTTTATCTTCTGTCGGTTGCAGGGGTTACGACCCCTGGGGAGGTGGGTGGGTATTCATGCATGGCTGTCTTCACTTACACGTTGTAGCTACGCAAGGCGTCTAAATTTGTTTATATTTAGTTTGCCCCCCACCCAAAACACCCCATTTCCCGCGCTTGTCCCGTTAGTGTCATTAGGCTTCTTGTGGAAAGTGTGTGTGTGTGTGTGTGTGTGTGTTTTTGTTTCCGCCATATTTGTGACGTCATGGGTCAAAGCAGACGGGCGGGATCGGACGCTTCCGTATTTCCTTGTTTGTTACAGTATAATTATAAAATATACGTCATTCTAACTTTCACTTCCGATAAGCCACCTCCGTTAGGTACATGTCGGTCAACACAGAAAAATTCCTTTCAGAGGGTAACACTGCTCTGTTGCTTTATACCATAATTGCTTTAACAAGATCTATTTTACGATCTGCCTCCAACTTTGAGGTTATGGTATAGTAGTAGCGGACGGTAGTGTTACACACTTTTCAGACTTTCGTCTTCAGCCAGCTTTGAAGTAGAGGTTTGATATTTTCTTCTATTCCATTTTTAAATGATAGGGTTCACTTGAAATGTGCTGCAATATTTTTTCTCAAATTACAAAAATTACCCCAGAATGGTAACGTTTTTATAAAAAATGTCAAAACGTGTCCAGAGATACAACACAGTCATGTACCTGCAAACATTTCATTTAAAATTTAAAAGTGTTGCAATCGAGAAAGTCTTGGCAATACTGAATTGAATACTCGATCTGTTTCATTATTATCCTACGACATCCTAATAATCAGTAAGCGATGTCAAATTAAGCAGACGTATTACCCAAAGAAAATTACAAGTTAACTACATTTTGACATAAAGACTATTGAAAACAAACATAGATTTCTTTAATTTAGCTCAGAACTCGAAGAACCTCAGTTCGTTTGCTAATATCACATGTTTCATGTAGAATACCTTATTTCGTTTCGAGGTACAAGGTGGGGCACGATCAACGAAGTATGGCTTCATCGTCCGGACGTTGCATTACTGGTTTTGAAACTATATATGATTTACTCACCGTAACATCATCTACGTGATGTATTAACAATATATTCCAAATAGCTTTAATGCTCTGTGCATCACTTAAATGCACAGAGTTCAGAATAATTAAGAATGTCGCACGAAGCACAATCTGTCTCTCAGAACAATAACATCAATAAATGCAGGAAACTACTGACGGCTGTTTGTAGTGCGCAAACATCCGTGTGACTCTAAAATCGGTCATCGGATTGAAACATCGGCCAGAAGACATCAGGTGTTGCTAGGCACTCTACCCTCAAGAGACAACATTGTCCCCTACTAATACACAAGATAAAAAAAAAAACATTTTATAAAAATAAAATTCGATTTTAATTTAACTGCCATCATGTCAATACTCAATGTCACTGAAGGCAACTTTTGCCACAATATATACTCTAGCGTGGCAGATACCACGTGGGAAGTCTTAATCGAGTCAGAATGTGGGCAGTTTTATTCGAGCCAGTATATCTTTGTGCTGTAAGCGCCCCCCCCCCCCCCACCCCCACCCCCCATTCCGCCCCGATTACACGTGTGACCCATTCTCTTTTGTATTTCAAATGAGCGAATCGCGTGTAATGGAACCGCTTTTAACGTTACGTAGCAGGAAAAGGAAGGCATTTTAATCACGAACGTGGCAATACCCCTTTAGTTGGACGACTCCCTGATATTGTTTAATACGAATGTAATAAAGTGCAGCGTAATTTCTGTATCGTCGTGAAGCGTTCGCCGCGATACGGAAAGTGAATCTGTTTACCTGTACGATTTACGACCCCCCTCGTGCGTGTACAGCTACCTGACGGGACTCCCATGCAAAAAAGAACAACCTTCGTCCCTCCTGCGCTACCAGCATGTCACTCCTCTGAAAAATACAACTGTTAGTTCGCTCAGTAGAGTTAGCAGTCCCTGCACACAGTTCGCTCAGTGCACACACTACACACATATGGTTTCGGCTGTCATCAAGACCACGATTTACATAACGTTATTTGTGAATTCCGGCTGATCTGTCTGAAAAACTGAGTCAACGTCCCTACATAATTAAGGAAATAACAAAAGCCAATTTGTGTAAAAACTACAGAAAACATACCTCTCAAATAATACATACTATTCATTTGTGATCCGGCACGCAGTTTTAACCTGCTAGAATGTATCGGTGTAATACTATTTTTCGAATGAAACAGACCCGTAATTAATTATAGATCCTCTTGTCTGCTAGGTTTTCAGTATGTCTCAATATGTTATTAAAATGACTTGTGTATCATCATCTCAAATAATCTGAGGACAACAACAAACCACGTGAAACAATTTTTAACGAAACACATAAATCTGCGGAAACGGTGAAATTTCAGCATTATCAGGTCAGAAAATTATACCTAGACTGCCACAACAAGCGTAGTGGTGCACAGCTGAAAGAATCTCTGCTAGCCTCCGTAACCGAGGATGCTAACGCACGCCGGTGCGGTAGCGCTCGACTCGGAGGCAAGCCAGTTCGAATCTTGGTGGTGTTGAAATTCTCACAGGCAGTACTGAGACAGGTCTCTCTTCCAGAACTGAGCCGGTAAGTGCAGGGTAGATGAAGGCGTAAAGTTCCTGAGCACCGGCCCTTGCGCTAATGTTATGTATTAAACTACAAACCTCTCCACTAAGTCTCATGATGTAAGGAGGTTTCCCACTGTTGATAGTTATTCGCCCATCAGATGGTTGGCAGCCACCTTGGTGCTCACTTCTTTCATCATCATGACGCAACGTAAACATAACACTACACTAAACTGACTCTCCACAAATACTCTTATGACACATTCCTCTGTATCCAAAGGAGAGGGGTTAATGTGCACGGAAGAAAAACACCGTTTCTGCTGTACGGCTGAAACTGTTTCGTGAAATTTCTTAGCCAACAATACCACGCAGCATTTAAATTTTCCTTGTAAGAGTCTCATTAAAATGCTTCTGAGTGTGTTGCCGTGCCATCATATAAGATACTATAACGTTAAAATCATAAAATACCCGACGCTTCGGCGTTCATCACTACATACAATAATTTAGTCGATAAGTGGGTGCTTCAGTATATTACGCTCCTGATTCGGCCATAAGACCACCGGCGTTGGAATTCTTAGATTCTCATTGTAAATAAAATAGGACAATATTGTGCATTTAATAATGGGATATTAAAAAATGAGAAAAATAAATTCACAGCCTCCCAAAGTCCCCGGCTCTATGAACATTAAAACATTAGTCTCTGTAAGTCTTTCGTTGCCTTTTTGTCTCAAAATATTTGAGATCCTTCGACTTACTCCTTCTTTTATCACTTGTCTCTTGCTGCTGTAACTGTCTGCACAATAGCAGAATGTGACATTTTTGTGCTATGTAGACTAATTACATTTGATTCAAAACATGATATAATGTTGTTTAATGTTATTAATACACTCCTGGAAATTGAAATAAGAACACCGTGAATTCATTGTCCCAGGAAGGGGAAACTTTATTGACACATTCCTGGGGTCAGATACATCACATGATCACACTGACAGAACCACAGGCACATAGACACAGGCAACAGAGCATGTACAATGTCGGCACTAGTACAGTGTATATCCACCTTTCGCAGCAATGCAGGCTGCTATTCTCCCATGGAGACGATCGTAGAGATGCTGGATGTAGTCCTGTGGAACGGCTTGCCATGCCATTTCCACCTGGCGCCTCAGTTGGACCAGCGTTCGTGCTGGACGTGCAAACCGCGTGAGACGACGCTTCATCCAGTCCCAAACATGCTCAATGGGGGACAGATCCGGAGATCTTGCTGGCCAGGGTAGTTGACTTACACCTTCTAGAGCACGTTGGGTGGCACGGGATACATGCGGACGTGCATTGTCCTGTTGGAACAGCAAGTTCCCTTGCCGGTCTAGGAATGGTAGAACGATGGGTTCGATGACGGTTTGGATGTACCGTGCACTATTCAGTGTCCCCTCGACGATCACCAGTGGTGTCCGGCCAGTGTAGGAGATCGCTCCCCACACCATGATGCCGGGTGTTGGCCCTGTGTGCCTCGGTCGTATGCAGTCCTGATTGTGGCGCTCACCTGCACGGCGCCAAACACGCATACGACCATCATTGGCACCAAGGCAGAAGCGACTCTCATCGCTGAAGACGACACGTCTCCATTCGTCCCTCCATTCACGCCTGTCGCGACACCACTGGAGGCGGGCTGCACGGTGTTGGGGCGTGAGCGGAAGACGGCCTAACGGTATGCGGGACCGTAGCCCAGCTTCATGGAGACGGTTGCGAATGGTCCTCGCCGATACCCCAGGAGCAACAGTGTCCCTAATTTGCTGGGAAGTGGCGGTGCGGTCCCCTAAGGCACTGCGTAGGATCCTACGGTCTTGCCGTGCATCCGTGCGTCGCTGCGGTCCGGTCCCAGGTCGACGGGCACGTGCACCTTCCGCCGACCATTGGCGACAACATCGATGTACTGTGGAGACCTCACGCCCCACGTGTTGAGCAATTCGGCGGTACGTCCACCCGGCCTCCCGCATGTCCACTATACGCCCTCGCTCAAAGTCCGTCAACTGCACATACGGTTCACGTCCACGCTTTCGCGGCATGCTACCAGTGTTAAAGACTGCGATGGAGCTCCGTATGCCACGGCAAACTGGCTGACACTGACGGCGACGGTGCACAAATGCTGCGCAGCTAGCGCCATTCGACGGCCAACACCGCGGCTCCTGGTGTGTCCGCTGTGCCGTGCGTGTGATCATTGCTTGTACAGCCCTCTCGCAGTGTCCGGATCAAGTATGGTGGGTCTGACACACTGGTGTCAATGTGTTCTTTTTTCCATTTCCAGGAGTGTATGTCCTGTCCTAGCCTTGTTTTTGAACGTATTTTTCAGAGCTGTAATCCGGAGTGAAAACGACGTTGGTGTTACTAAAACAATGATACTGTTGATAGTCAGCCATTGGTGCGTCGTAGGGATAGGTAAAACCGACTGGTTAAAATATATACTGGTATTTTAGATCTGAGCAACTTGCAATTTTCCGAATTTGTTTGATCTCGATTATAACACTTTTTTTTTGCCAATAACTGAGTAAAAAAGTACCAATTAGTCATAGCGGCAGCGCTAAGATTTTTTTTCTTTTTTTTGGGAGTAATTTCTGAATAAAATGTTCTCGGTAGTCAAGCCACGTCCATTCGAATAAAATTCTGGAGCTTTCGATGGATATCTTCGCCATCATCGTCAGGAATAAAACTGAAGGTTCACAGGAGATCTTCTGTGAAGACTGGAAGGTAGGAGATGAGGTACTGGTGGAAGTAAAGCTGTGGGGAGGGATCGTGAGTCTTGCTTGGGTAGCTCAGATGGTGGAGCACTTGCCTGCGAAAGGCAAAGGTTCCGAGTTCGGATCTCGGTCCGGCACACAGTTTTAACCTGCCAGTAAGTTTCATATCAGCGCACTCTCCGCTATGGAGTGAAATCTCTTTGAGAAGTAAAACTACTGATTGCCGGGGCTGGCAGTAGTTTTATTCTTGACGTCGATGGCGTAGATAGCCATCAAAAGCTGAATAATTTTATTCGAATCGATGCGGCCCGAAAAGCGAGAAGACTTCAGAAGAAGATTCAGGCATGCCGCAACGAAAGACTCCGAAGAAAGGAGTAGTTCCTATTCGTAAAATTTGCATTGGTTTGAAATATTGCGTTATCATAGAAAATGGGAAAGGTGTTGAGTACTGTTTTAGTAGCACTACCGACAGAAACGCGAAACAGACACATGGCATTAGAAATAGTAGAGGACTGTTGAAGCAATAACGTCCCTGTTGCTTAAGGTACGCGTGTGCGCGCAGTGCGCAGGACTTTGCCCCATCTGGTCTGCCGGCCAGTGTGGCCGAGCGGTTCTAGGCGCTTCAGTCTGAAACCGCGCGACCGCTACGGTCGCAGGTTCGAGTCCTGCCTCGGGCATGGATGTGTATGATGTCCTTAGGTTAGTTAGGTTTAAGTAGTTCTAAGTTCTAGAGGACTGATGACCTCAGATGTTAAGTCCTATAGTGCTCAGAGCCATTTGAACCCATCTGGTCTGTTCGGTACTTCCTCGCTGTCGTCGTCGGACATGCGTTGCATTGTCTTTTGGCACCAACCCTAACCTGGAAATGTTTTCGTGGAGGGACGTGGTAATGACGAACAATGATACATTTTCTTTAAAAGATTGAAGATCTGTCCGCCTTATCTATGAAGTAATAAAAGAGGAAGGAAATGAAGGTAGCAGTCATAAATAAAAATTTAACATACAGAAAGTAGCTAATCTGCTGCCTATGTCTACACTTTGGCACTTTCTTATACTGGCATTTATCCCTTACTACGCATAGTCTACGGTATTGGCGAGTGTATGACGGTAATTCTATTCCCTTGTAAAAATGGAAGCGTGAGTATTTTTTCACAACGATCAGACCCCTTATTCCTCTTCCCGCCACTCTTTTTGTTCCTCTCCATTGTGGAGAAAGCAGACTGCTGAATCAATCTTTCCTTCCCCTCGCAAAGTTATGTGCAGTGGTATCTGAATCAGCAGAAACAACTGGCATATTTTCTTTGTATTTATGCAGAATCCCGTTTCGCTCTTTTTGTGATAAAGATGTCGTACTAGTGTCTATCTGCATTCATCAATTCAATGAAAGCCCCCTTTCAAATACGAGCAGTTTGCAACCCCCTCTTACCCTTCCTAATCAACAAATTAAGTAATCAATAAATGCGTTGCTTAATCGGTCTACGTAATGTCGTGCGAATCTCACGCTTATCATTGTTGGAGCCGAGTCTGTCCTCGCAGACCCGTTGCGACCATAGCACTTACGGAACATAGGGAAAATCATGGCTCACACGAGTCATGAGCAAAATTCCACTTGATGTGGTGAAAGTTGGTTGAAAATGTTCAAATGTCTGTGAATTCCTAAGGGACCAAACTGATTAGGTCATCGGTCCCTACACTTACACGCTATTTAAACCAACTTATGCTAAGAACAACACACACACCCATGCTCGAGGGAGGACTCGAACCTCCGGCGGGAGGGGCCGCGCAAAGTTGGTTGTCTTATCCTGAGTAGTTGATAGAGACTTTGGATCAAATAACTATCACCTATTCAGTAAATTTATTGTTGAGGAATCTCTCCAAAATTACCGTAGAAAAGTACATAAAATAAACAACGCACCGCTTTGAATCTGCCTGTAGCCTTTGAAGACGGATAAAGTTTTCACCCTTTAGCATTCACAATTCCTAAGGATCAAATAGTAGCACGATTCCAGATTATAGCATGATTTTAGAGCAGACTGCCAAAAAATTTGTATCAATAAGAGACTACTGGTGATTTTTTTAATTATTCAAGCACTAATCACTTTTCGAGAAAGACAGCGAACCATGGACAGTCTAAGTTTTATTTTATTTACCGCTTTAATCTAATATTTTGATTCCACGTATCGTGAAACTGTGAGAGTCAAACCTTTCTAATCTGTGTTCGATATCTATGTTTATTATAGGGAGAAACAGGTATAAAGAACCGACAATCACTTATTTCAGAAACAGGTTATTTTCAACGGGTTTAACAGGTTAAACTGGCGTGAAAAGAAAAAACAATATAACCGAAAACCGCTTGTTTAAGCGATAACAGCTATACCTATCAATGCGACCTTCTTCCCACAATTTGATTTTCGCTATCCGATCCACTTAAAAAAATATCGCTAATACTGCTTTTTGTGGTCACGCGGTCCTTTATTAGAAGTAGACCAGCAATTAATAATTTTGTCGATATAAAGAAATTTCGTTTCCTTCATTAACATGATTCCACCTTCTCTCTGTTGTTGATTATCATACGGAACAAAGAATACTGTACCACTTACTCTAAAGGGAGGAGGAATTATAGTTTTCTTCAGTATTGATTTATTTTGTTAATCGGTTTCTAGCTTGCAAGGCCATCATCAGATTTTAACTTACTATTAACGTGAAAGAGGGGAACAGTATTCGTGACCAACATTGAAAAAGATTCTACATGTCGAGAATGAGTTACGTAATTGAAAATGTTAAAACAGTAAACAGGTAGATTTTACTGAGTCTGAAATACCATCGTTAGGTAAGTTTGTGGTAAGATCTTATGGAACCGAACAGCTTAGGTCATCGATCCCTAAGCTTACACACTACATAATCTAAATTAAACTAACTTACGCTATGGACATCACAAACACCCATGCCCGAGGGAGGACTCGAACCTCCGACGGGGGGAGCCACGCGGACCGTCACAAGACGCCTGAGACCGTGCGGCTACCAAGCGCGTTCATCGTTAGATGTTAACAGAAACTGAAGAAATGATGACTGTTCGTGAATTTGGAAAGAAATACATTTCAGTCGAACTGGAGATGCAAAGTGATCGTTACTGAAAGAATTTTTTGTGCGGCACAATCACATCAATCTCAAAACGAAATTGTTTTCCGCTGTACCGGCCATCCTGAAATTACGAAACTCACGCCGAAGTCGATAACGTAGTTTCTGCAGTGGTGGTAGTTAACCAGTGCAGAAACCTCAGTACGACATCTGGTTTATGATCTCAGGATGGCCGGTATGTGAAAAAACGGTAATGTCGTTTAGGAATTGGTGTGTTTGCGTCGGGCAATGGACTACTCGTGGGTTTCACTTCTTCGAGTACAAGCTTGCATGGTCTGCATTTTTGGAAAATCAACGACAGTTGTGATTGTACAACTTCTCCCGGCGTGCCCGTTGGACACTATGGACTGGCAGTACACCCGTGGACTGTTCGAACGACAGCTGTATTTGCGCTGTTTGTTTAGCTACTTACGACTGCGTCCGGTGACGCAGCTGCCCTGCGATCACACGCGGTACGTTGTATCTGGATATATGGCAGCGAACGTCGGGGACCTGTAGCCATCTTAGGTCTTAATGTAGTCAGGCTGCTTCAGGATTTCAGCTGCCACATTCATTTCACGTGTAAGTACCCACTGCTGTCTCGTACGGGTTGGGAGTTCGTCCTCAATTACGGTGGTGCACCTAAGTGCCGGTATATTGCGCCGATACAACTGAATGTAGCACTCATTCTTTGCTATCGGTATCCCAAGTGTAGGCGGAACCGCACTCGCAATACACACTGCTCGGAAGACTTAGAGAAACACGACTTTTGACGTCTGCCACACTCCCTTGAGCAATAATTGAGAACTGGGTATGTTACGAAATTATACCGGTATCTTTCACAAAGTAAGTAAGTACACAACAAAACATCATTGCATCCTTGATATTTTGCATCAAAAGAAATGCAATATCAGACAGGTGTCGAAAACGAAGTGAAAGCCATCATTCAGCCCTTCGTCAAGGGTGCTTTTCGTTGGACTTTGATAACTTCATGATGTGTATGCCCTCCGTGACGGTTTATTACTGCTGACACTTATTTGGTATGCTCCGTATAAGCCTCCATAGGTCACGTTCTGGTATCCGTTCCCATTCTTCAACGAGACACCATGAGAGTTCTTGGAGATTCTGTGGTGGAAGACCACGAACCCGTCTATCAAGCATATCCTACATATGCAAGATGGTCATTCCATTACTTCAATGTCCAGGCTTCACAAGATATCCCTGTTGCCGCCCTCCACACGGCTCCTGGCATTAGAAGGAATTCAGGGCCACCACCGTACGCAGCATCCACCACATAACAGCATCCGTTCGATTTAGTGCATAGCGGTAAGGCAACCATGGACAGCAAGATCCGTACGGCTGTCAACACTGCTGCCTCCCCACAACATCACCTTAACCACGGGTCTCTACTCAGGAACACTGCATCGCCTTGCGTCAGAGGATATCTGGACTCGACTGTGAATAACGCGCTTCACTAGTGACGAAGCTGCCAGTTGACATGGGAGTGGCAGAACAGAAGGCGAGCTGCTAGATGTCGTTTCACACGGGGCACTCGAACAGGATGTCTGGGTTGTACGGTCCATTCTCGTAACCTGTTCATTATTCTGATAGGACACAGCGACTCCACTGGTACTTCTAAGACACTCGAGCCGTGCTCTGGCGGCATCCGTGTGGCGCCGAAACGTAGAGACGGCCGGATACCGGTCTTCACGTGGGGTTGTAATGCATCGGCGACCTTGTGGAACTCACCTTGTGTACTGACGTGCTACCCTGTAGCATCTCCACAACCCATGGATGACAGATGGAGAGACGTTGGCATCTACAACAAGACGACGGAAAGTCCATTCTTTTCGGATAAAACAGACGAGCCTTTGAACTTGCATTGCATCAAAATGTTACAAAGCTTGTGCTTGGCTGAATACAATGTCCACAAAAGACAACCTCACTAGATAACACTGCGACACCGGTACTCAGTTCCTTATGAGGAGTCACCTGACACTAATCCAAGACACAGCCAACACATGGTGAATGATTCTTGCTGATGCATACACTTAAAGCGAAGATTTCAGGCCCTGCGGTAAGACCACAGATACCATCTGTATCTGAACAGATTTCAAATGGATGGCTCTGAGCACTATGGGACTTAACTTCTATGGTCATCAGTCCCCTAGAACTTAGAACTACTTAAACCTAACTAACCTAAGGACATCACACAACACCCAGCCATCACGAGGCAGAGAAAATCCCTGAACAGATTTAACATATCCGAAATTGATTCACTTGTTCCCCTAATTCTTTTGGAAAGTTACCTCATATACAACTGCAATGTTGGGGGCTACTGCTGTATTCAGATAGAACCCACCATATTCAGGATGTTGTGGCCGCTGTGGAACCACCACCTCGGAAATTGCTCCATATTCCGACAAAAGAGCCAAATATTTGTGATAACCACGATTATAAGATGGAGAGAGTCTCACTGGCTACCGTGTAATGTCACCCAATCGACTACGTCCAAGACAATTAACTGCCAACAGAAGCACGCATGAAAGAGCCGCAGACACCGTAAGTACAGTTTAACATGTAAAGCAAATAATGGTGTATATCAGAGGTGCCCAAACTTTTAGCTTGCCTGGGCCACATTGGAAGTATTTACTGCTAACAACAGCCGTTGAGCAGTAATAAGGGACCGTCGGAGGTATATACAGTAGTTAAGACAACGAAAAAAATTGGTATTTATTAATTTATGATTCTTTACTCTAAGAAAGCAAGTTGGAATTAATTTGACATTGTATATATGAGATTACATTATTTTCGTAACTTTACATAATGGAAATTTTATGAACCTCTTTGCGATCGTGTGATAAATGCTTATATATTGTGTATTGTAACGGAGACCTAGAAACGACGGAGAGGCTTCGTCCCGCCGTAGCCCTCAGTGGTTCACAACCCCACAGCAGGCCACAGCAGTCAACCTGCCTCACCACCGCCCCACACAGAACCCAGGGTTGTTGTGCGGTTCGGCTCCCAGTGAAGAGAGTAAAGATGGTGTACGCGTACTTGGAGACCAGCATAATGTAACTGAGGCGGAATAAGGGGAACCAGCCCGCATTCGGCAAAGCAGATGGAAAACCACCTTCAAAACCATCCAAAGGCTGGCCTTCACTCCGACCTCGACACTGATCCGCAGGGCGGATTCGTGCCTTCGTGCCGGGGACCAGCACGCCTCCCCGCTAGGGAAGCATCGCTTTAGACCGCTTTGGTAGATGCTTACTTTTTGGGTCGCACCGATATTTGTTTTGGGCAGCATGTGGCACGAACCCTTGGTTTAGGTAACATACAAAAAATATCCTCCAACTAAACAACAGTATAAATATTCTAGGGATGAGTTGCATCGTCACACATTGCTCGACGGTATGTAAAAAACACTTCGTGAGTGTTCGTTACTGGATGTTTCTGCTTTAACGTACAATGTGGTTCGCCAAATATGCAAGTGACGTATGTGTGAGTTTCAGCAAAACTGAGCAAGAATAAATCTATAAGGAAAAGTTACTTCCCAATTCCCCGATATCCTTAGAAAAACATACATCATTAATTACAAAACTGCGCTTGTATCCGTTACAGTAAATGCACCAAAATGATGCAGCTGCTCACACATGGCCAATGTACGCCTACGAACGGCGTACCACAAGATACTCCTGACTGATGTTTCCCGAAACGGGTCGTGCAGAAAATTAATAAAGGAAAATCTTAAGAGGCAGCAGCGGAATTCCTCTTATAAGCAATTTATATTATAACCTTCTAACAACTATTTCAAATGGTAAAAAAGTATTTTATTAGATGACGCGGCAATACACACAGAAGAAATTTCATGAGATAAAAATCAGCCCTGAAAGCCTACGTGTTTATATCTGTAAGAATGGATGACAAGATCAAAAAATGGCTCTGAGTACTATGGGACTGAACTTCTGAGGTCACCAGTCCCCTAGAACGTAGAACTACTTGAACCAAACTAATCTAAGGACATCACACAGCCGGCCGGCGTGACCGAGCGGTTCTAGGCGCTTCAGTCTGGAACCGCGCGACCGCTGCGTTCGCAGGTTCGAATCCTGCCTCGGGCATGGATATGTGTGATGTCCTTAGGTTAGTTAGGTTTAAGTAGTTCTAAGTTCTAGGGGACTAATGACCTCAGATGTTAAGTCCCAAAGTGCTCAGAGCCATTTGAACCATTTTTTTTGTTTGAGAATATGAAGTCGATTAATGGCTGAAAATGGTCCCCAAGTGGCCGAACATAATGATTTCCAGTCCATGATCCATGTAAACACAGCCCACACCTTAGTGGATCCACTACCTGGTAGCACAGGGCCTTGTTGGCAAGTTGAGTCCCTGGCTTCGTGGGGTCGGGGTCTCACTCAAACACTACCGTCAGCACATAGCAATTGAAATCGAGATTCATGTGACCAGGCGACTGTTTTCCAGTCGTCTAATGTCCAACCGATACAAAGTGTAGAAGAGACACTGCAGGCGATGTCGCGCTGTTAGGAAAAGCACACATATACACTCCCGGAAATTGAAATAAGAACACCGTGAATTCATTGTCCCAGGAAGGGGAAACTTTATTGACACATTCCTGGGGTCAGATACATCACATGATCACACTGACAGACCCACAGGCACATAGACACAGGCAACAGAGCATGCACAATGTCGGCACTAGTACAGTGTATATCCACCTTTCGCAGCAATGCATGCTGCTATTCTCCCATGGAGACGATCGTAGAGATGTTGGATGTAGTCCTGTGGAACGGCTTGCCATGCCATTTCCACCTGGCGCCTCAGTTGGACCAGCGTTCGTGCTGGACGTGCAGACCGCGTGAGACGACGCTTCATCCAGTCCCAAACATGCTCAATGGGGGACAGATCTGGAGATCTTGCTGGCCAGGGTAGTTGACTTACACCTTCTAGAGCACGTTGGGTGGCACGGGATACATGCGGACGTGCATTGTCCTGTTGGAACAGCAAGTGCCCTGGCCGGTCTAGGAGTGGTAGAACGATGGGTTCGATGACGGTTTGGATGTACTGTGCACTATTCAGTGTCCCCTCGACGATCACCAGTGGTGTACGGCCAGTGTAGGAGATCGCTCCCCACACCATGATGCTGGGTGTTGGCCCTGTGTGCCTCGGTCGTATGCAGTCCTGATTGTGGCGCTCACCTGCACGGCGCCAAACACGCATACGACCATCATTGGCACCAAGGCAGAAGCGACTCTCATCGCTGAAGACGACACGTCTCCATTCGTCCCTCCATTCACGCCTGTCGCGACACCACTGGAGGCGGGCTGCACGATGTTGGGGCGTGAGCGGAAGACGACCTAACGGTGTGCGGGATTGTAGCCCAGCTTCATGGAGACGGTTGCGAATGGTCCTCGCCGATACCGCAGGAGCAACAGTGTCCCTAATTTGCTGGGAAGTGGCGGTGCGGTCCCCTACGGCACTGCGTAGGATCCTACGGTCTTGGCGTGCATCCGTGCGTCGCTGCGGTCCGGTCCCAGGTCGACGGGCACGTGCACCTTCCGCCGACCACTGGCGACAACATCGATGTACTGTGGAGACGTCACGCCCCACGTGTTGAGCAATTCGGCGGTACGTCCACCCGGCCTCCCGCATGCCCACTATACGCCCTCGCTCAAAGTCCGTCAACTGCACATACGGTTCACGTCCACGCTTTCGCGGCATGCTACCAGTGTTAAAGACTGCGATGGAGCTCCGTATGCCACGGCAAACTGGCTGACACTGACGGCGGCGGTGCACAAATGCTGCGCAGCTAGCGCCATTCGACGGCCAACACCGCGGTTCCTGGTGTGTCCGCTGTGCCGTGCGTGTGATCATTGCTTGTACAGCCCTCTCGCAGTGTCCGGAGCAAGTATGGTGGGTCTGACGCACCGGTGTCAATGTGTTCTTTTTTCCATTTCCAGGAGTGTAGGTCGTCGTTTGCCATAGCCCATTAACACCAAATTTCGCCCCACTTTCCTAGTGGATAAGTTCTTTGTACGCCCGACACTGATTTCTGCTTTTATTTCACGCAGTGCTGTTTGTCTGTTAGCACCGACAATTGTGCGCAAACATCGTTGCTTTCGATGGTTATGTGAGGGCGTCGGCCGCAGGGTTGTACGTGCTGAGATGTAATGCCTGAAATTTGGTATTCTCTGCACACTCTTAATACTGCGGATCTCGGAACATTGAATTCCATAACGATTTCGGAAATGGAATGTCCGGTGCATCTAAATCCAGTCACCCTTCCACATTCAAAATTTGTTAATTCTCGTCGTGCGGCTATATCTACTTTGGAAGCCTTTTCATGTGAATCAACTGAGTGTAATGCACTGCCATTTTATACCTTGTGTACGCGATGATACCGTCGTTTGTAAGTTTGCGTATGGGTATTCCATGACTTTATCACCTCAGTGTAGGTATCTAATCTTTGGATGTATTACTCGCTAGAGTATCAAGCAAGTGCCACTTTTCCTCATTACGGGCTGTTCCAAGTACCATATCAAATCTTATATCTGCTCGCTATCTAAATTCGGTAAATTTATCACATTCAAAGAAAGTAAGTTGAGATGTGCCACCTACTGGTGTGGCCGAGAGGTTCTAGGCGCTTCAGTCTGGAACCGCGCGACCGCTACGGCCGCAGGTTCGAATCCTGCCTCGGGCATGGATGTGTGTGATGTCCTTAGGTTAGTTAGGTTTAAGTAGTTCTAAGTTCTGGGGGACTGATGACCTCAGAAGTTAAGTCCCATAGTGCTCAGAGCCATTTGAACAATTTTTTTCAGATGTGACCACCCTCCACAGAAACGTGTCGTTATGCTAGGCTTGTTTATTCTACATAAATGCGCAGGTCGACAGGTAGCCTAAATAACTACTGAAGCTCTCGTGAGACCAACTTGGTACTCTGACGAGGAACACCTCGAATGTGAGATTGCAAGTTCAGTCTATAGTAAAGCTCATTTGAAAGTGTTGTGTGAGCAGTTATGACAGGAAAAGTATTATCTCCTAATGACTCAACATTGGCATCGGGGGAGGGGGGGGGGGGGGGGGAGGGAACACAGAAAATGGTTGTCCGGGAGGTGCAGTGCCTAGCATTCTATAGGATGTGTTCCTTGCATTTCACATAATGGGCATCGTCGACATTCAAGAAATGTTCAAATCAACTTGTACCATGAACACCGAATGAAAAATGGCGCGCCACAGATATCACAAATGTTCGCACCATGAAGATCGAAGGCGAACTGTATGGGAGTTACAAACAGTGCACGACGTTCAACTAGGTATCCTCTTTAAAAGAATGCTTACGGAATGATATTGGTGTAACGGGGTGATGAGATCTGATGGAATGTGATGGCGTGCAATCAAATGCTAATCAGTATGTCGTGGAGCTTATCGTGAAACAGGCTATCCTTTAACACGTAGTTGCACATGGTGCTATAGTGTGTTTAATAGGCTGAATTTGTACAGTGGTTTCAGATGGTACGAACTGCAGTGTCACAGACTTTTCAGGAGAAACAGCACCAACCAACAACAAAGAAACAGTTATGTGCATACGATACCGCACATCCCACTGACTCATATTGTAGAAATGCTAATATCTTACTCTGGAAATTCGTAGTGTTCCTGTCTGACCGAATGCCAACTTCCGCAACTGTTGTAGATATAGCGCATTGTTTGCTTTGTTTGTCGTTGCCATTGCTCTTTCTGTCAACAATTTTAACGCTGTAGCACTGTTGCGAGTTGCCCGTCGACTAAGCGGTTTAACTACACTCCATAGCCTCATGCTGTACTCACTCTTGGATACCTCCAGTCCCGTCCCTTGTTGCCATTAGCAACCAATAATGTGGTTGCGTTATAGCCAATAAGTGGGGCGTCGAACGCGGTAAACATGATTGGCCTTTTGCGACCTCGCACCCACGCGGTTCCTTGTGATGGCCTCCGCGAAGTATGAAAGGCTTCTTGTGTACATGACGCGCTGGGAGTGTGGGGCAGGGGGGAAGCGGGGATCGGCGAAGAGCCTGCTGATCTCGTGACAGTGGAGGTCCCTGACGGAGGACAAGCGCCGTAATCAGCTTGTGCGCCGCCGCTGCCGCCGCCCCCGGGCCACGCTCAGACCGGAGCGGGGGTCGCTTATTACGAGGCAGGTCGGCGCGCCTCCTCACCAGACGTTCGCCTCGCCAGGCACAGCCGAGCGCCGTTTATTGCAGCAAATTGATCAATTTGCATCGCGACGCTTCGTCGTGAGCGATGAACGGGGTACGCCTTCCGCAGCCCAGCAATAAAGGAGGATGACTCTTAAGCTTTGTTGAGTGCCCCATTACGTTTACAGGTGTAAGTAATAAATGGCTCAATCATTAGGCTGCAATAACTGGCCAAACGTCCCATTTAGATGGCGGTAATAAGGCATTAGTGTTCAGTATAGCAGTTAGTTATAGCTACTTTCTATCTCTCCTCAACATGGCAAACTTTGATACGCTCCTCTGTCTTCAGACCTTCTTTTAAATTCTGGGTGGGTGCATTTTGCTCTAACTGTAACAGTTTTAGGAAAACCGATACCAGAGGCTGTATCCATAACTCCTCTTAAACATTCAGCGATGTAGTTAACTGCTCGCTTGAGAATTGTTATTTTCGAATTATTAGTGCCCATAATTGATTTCTTGGGAGTTTAACTGTAACGTAATATTTTCTGGCCGCATCTGTGAGCGATTTCCTTTTGCCGTTTTGCGTGCTGAAACCCTTATCCTGTAGGCAACTCAGAGGCAACGGTCTGATCTTCCCCTAATCCTTGTAAACGGGCTGATTCGGAGGCGTAAGAGGCTGGCTTAGGGCCGAGTGGTCTTCCCCGCGCGAGTCTCTCACCCAGCGCAAAGTCCCAAGCCACTGGAAGAAAGCGAAGGTGATTCATGTGTATAAGAAGGGCCAAAGGACGACCCGCAAAATTACAGACCAATACTCCTGCCTTCGGTTTTCTGCAGAACCCTTGAACATATCCTCAGGTCGAATATAATAAACTTTCTTGAGACCGAGAAGCTTATGTCCGTGAATCAGCATGGTTTTAGAAACCATCGCTCGTGCGAAACTCAGCTTCCCCGTTTCTTACATATAAACTGCGTACAATGGAGAAGGGGAACAGGAAGAGTACATACCGGGTGATCAAAAAGTCATTACAAATTTGAAAACTGAATAAATCACCGAATAATGTAGACAGAGAGGTACAAATTGACACACATTCTTGGAATCACATGGGGTTTTATTAGAACCAAAAAAAATACAAAAGTTCAAAAAATGTCCGACAGATGGCGCTTCATCTGATCAGAATAGCAATAATTAGCAAAACAATGTAAGACAAAGCAAAGATGATGTTCTTTACAGGAAATGCTCAGTATGTCCACCATCATCCTCAACAATAGCTGTAGTCGAGGAATAATGTTGTGAACAGCACTGTAAACCATGTCCAGAGTTATGGTGAGGCATTGGCGTCGGATGTTGTCTTTCAGCATCCCTAGAGATGTCGGTCGATCACGATACACTTGCGACTTCAAGTAACCCCAAAGCCAATAATCGCACGGACTGAGTTCTGGGGACCTGGGAGGCCAAGCATGACGAAAGTGGCGGCTGAGCACACAATCATCACCAACCGACGCGCGGAAGAGATCTTTCACGCGTCTAGGAATACTTTTTTTCTTTGGTTCTAATGAATCCCCGTGTTATTCCAAGCATGTGTGTCAATTTTTACCTCTCTATCTACATTATTCTATGGTTTATTAAGTTTTGAAATTTATGCTGACTTTTTGATCACCCGGTACTTCTAGATTTCCGGAAAGCGTTTAACACAGTGCTCATTGCAGGCTGTTACGAAGGTACGAACATATGCAGTAAGTCCACAAATACGTGCGTGGCTCGAACACTTCGTAAGTAATAGAACCCAGTATGTTGTCTTCGATGGCGAGAGTCCATCAGAGATAAGGTTATCGTCAAGAGTGGCCCAGGGAAATGTGATGAGACCGCTATTACTCTTTATAAAGATAAATGATTTCGCGGACAGGATGGGTAGCAATCTGCGGTTTTTGGCTGATGATACTATGATGTGCGGTAACGTGACGAAGTTGAGTGGCTATAGGCAGATACAAGATGACTTAGTCAAAATTTAGAGTTCATGTGATGAATGGCACCTAGCACTAAATGTAGAAAAATGTACGTCAATGCGGATGAGTAAGAGAAACAAACCGGTGATGTTCGGATACAGCATTAGTCGCGTCCTGTTGACACAGTCATGGGGCTCAAATATTTGGACGTAACGTTGCAAGGCAATATGAAATGGAACGAGTATATGAAGAGTGTGGAATGAAAGGTGAAGTTCGACTTCTGTTGATTGGGGAATTCTAGGAATGTGTGGTTCAACTGTGAAGGAGACCGCATGTGGGGCCCTAGTGGGACCTATTCCTGACTACTGATCGAGAGTTTGGGATCTTCACCAGATCATTTTAATGGAACAAATCAAAACAATTCAGAGGCGGGCTGCTAGATTTGTTACTGGAAGGTTCGGAAAACACGCAAGTGTTATGGATATACTTCCGTAACTCATATGGGAATCTCTTAAGGAAAGGCGACATTGTTTTCGAGGAACACTATTCAGAAAATACAGAGAATCGACATTTGAGGCTGACTGCAGAATGATTCTGTTGCCTCCAACATAGACTGCGTCTAAGGACGACAGAGATAAGATACAAGAAATTTGGGCTCATACGGAGGCGTATAGAGTGTCGTTTTCTGCTCGTTCTATTTGCGAGTGGAACATGAGAGGGAATGACTAGTAGTGGTTCGGGGTATCCTCCGCCATGCACCGTGAGGTGGGTTCCGGAGTATCGATGTGGATTTGGATGTAGAAGCAGCATTTTTAAATTACTGTATGTTGTTAGCGTGAGCGGGAAACAGCATATGAAATGGTCAATATGGGTCTACTGAGGCTGACTGGCCGAGAGACATGAACTACGTGCAGCGCTTTCGAACTCGTGAACCCAAAGCATCGACGGGCGGCCCTGAGAGGGTTTAGTTGGCGAGTCCAGGTCCCTATATGACGGACTTTGTGTCTTAAAGTTAAATATTTTTTGAAGAAGTTGGAAGTTCATGATCCTTCTCCATCAACGAAGTTACTGTTCAAACACGAAAAGACTACACGACTCGGAAGAGAGTTTCACCGTGCGCACTTAGAGATCCATTTATTCCTCTTACAGTTTCCCACGCGGTTGTCGCCCTTTAGTCATCGTGCAAGGGCTTGGGAGGAACAGATATTTTGCATAAGAATGCTGAACCGTTAGATACTTAAAGCTAGTGTTCACTAAATGATGCAGGCTTGGCGAGATCCAATAGAAGCAAATTAATCAATGCGTTTCCGGATTAATTCTGTGCATTGCCATATTATCCAAGCAGTAGCTCTCTCACCTTGACCAGCGACAAGGGGTCAAACTTATCAGAACTCTGAAATTAGTAATTAGTGCCCTTTAGTTGTCCTACTACTTTCGGTAATATTCCGAGATCTTGGCATAGGACTGAAGTAGTTATTGCGCTGATGCGAAAAATTTAATCGAATATCCTCCATTTCAGATTTCATAGGTGATCGTCTTTTCCTCAGTAATCATAAAAGAGTTTCGAGTTGAAATACGCAGTTCTCTGAAAGCACCATCTCCACTCCTGCTATTCTGAACATGGCAGAAACATTGGCTCTGCATCAATTAGCGCCACCTCTTTTCCTCCTGCTTTGAACCTAGCAATAATACGGTTTCTCCTCCTGCACCGCATGGTTACTGTGAGAAAATAAGCTTCAGAATAGGTAATAACAAGACGTGAAAGACAGCTGGCTCTTTTGTTCGTTTTACAGAAGTGGAGTTGTCATTTCATCCCTTGTTCTACATATACATCCCGCTAGCCACCAAGCGGTGTGTGGCGGAGGGCACAATTCGCGCCAAGTCATATCCCCCCAACCTCTGTTCCACTCGCGGATCGCGAGAGGGAAAAACGATTGTCTGAACGCCTCAGCACGAGCTCTTACTTCCCTTATCTTTGAATGGTGATCACTGCGTGATTTAAAAGTTTGTGGTAATAACGTATGCTTTACATCCTCGGCGAAGATCAGTGTGCTCCCTGCCGCCGTTGGATAAGCAGCTGAGCAGCAAGTCGTATACTCCTAGCTCACTCATTTGTTACATAGTTTAATTCTTAATTTCTTTGCGTGTTTTTGGTACTTGCATTGTGTAATTCATAAATTTCGGGCGTATTATAGTATTTGAGAGTTGTAGCATCGCGTTTTAGTACCTGAATAGTGTAAATTCGCGTAGTCGTTTGTCTACTGTTTTGTTTTGAACGGCCAGTGTCGGTTGGTCGCAGTCAGTGTGCTCCCTGCCGCCGTTGGATAAGCAGCTGAGCAGCAAGTCGTTTACTCCTAGCTCACTCATTTGTTACATAGTTCAATTCTTAATTTCTTTGCGTGTTTTTGGTTCTTGCATTGTTTAATTCATAAATTTCGGGCGTATTATAGTATTTGAGAGTGTAGCATCGTGTCTTAGTACCTGAATAGTGTAAATTCGCGTAGTCGTTTGTCTACTGTTTTGTTTTGAACGGCCAGTGTCGGTTGGTCGCAGTCAGTGTGCTCCCTGCCGCCGTTGGATAAGCAGCTGAGCAGCAAGTCGTATACTCCTAGCTCACTCATTTGTTACATAGTTTAATTCTTAATTTCTTTGCGTGTTTTTGGTACTTGCATTGTGTAATTCATAAATTTCGGGCGTATTATAGTATTTGAGAGTTGTAGCATCGCGTTTTAGTACCTGAATAGTGTAAATTCGCGTAGTCGTTTGTCTACTGTTTTGTTTTGAACGGCCAGTGTCGGTTGGTCGCAGTCAGTGTGCTCCCTGCCGCCGTTGGATAAGCAGCTGAGCAGCAAGTCGTTTACTCCTAGCTCACTCACTTGTTACATAGTTTAATTCTTAATTTCTTTGCGTGTTTTTGGTTCTTGCATTGTTTAATTCATAAATTTCGGGCGTATCATAGTATTTGAGAGTGTAGCATCGTGTTTTAGTACCTGAATAGTGTAATTTCGCTTAGTCTCCTTCCGCCGCCGAGCAGTGTCAGCAGTGCACAAGTAGCAGCATTACTGCATTTACTAGTCAATCTTGTATTTTAATAACCGTTTAAATTTTGTCGATTTGTTTGCACTCTCTGTAGATTAGTTCAGACGTTCTTAGCAAAACAGTTTTTAGCATGGATAGGGACTGCAACTGCTGTGTTCGGATGCAGGCTGAGTTGGCATCCCTTCGCTCCCAGCTTCAGGCAGTGTTGGCTTCGGTCACACAGCTTGAGGCTGTTGCCAATGGGCATCACTGTGGGGGTCGGGATGGGGGTTTGTCGGGGACGGCCAGCTCGTCCCACGCATCCCCTGATCGGACTACGACTGTGGTTGCCCGGGATACTGCCCGCATTGAGGCTGATCCCTCACCTGTGGTAGAGTGGGAGGTCGTTTCAAGGTGTGGCAGGGGGCGAAAGACATTCCGGAGGGCTGAACGGAAAGCCTCTCCAGTTTGTCTGACGAACCGGTTTCAGGCTCTGTCTCAGGCTGATACTGATCTTCGGCCTGACATGGCTGCTTGTCCTGTTCCAGAGGTTGCCCCTCAGTCTGCAAGATCCGGGCAGTCGCAGAGGGTGGGCTTACTGGTAGTTGGGAGCTCCAACGTCAGGCGCGTAATGGGGCCCCTTAGGGAAATGGCAGCAAGAGAGGGGAAGAAAACCAATGTGCACTCCGTGTGCATACCGGGGGGAGTCATTCCAGATGTGGAAAGGGTCCTTCCGGATGCCATGAAGGGTACAGGGTGCACCCATCTGCAGGTGGTCGCTCATGTCGGCACCAATGATGTGTGTCGCTATGGATCGGAGGAAATCCTCACTGGCTTCCGGCGGCTATCTGATTTGGTGAAGACTGCCAGTCTCGCTAGCGGGATGAAAGCAGAGCTCACCATCTGCAGCATCGTCGACAGGACTGACTGCGGACCTTTGGTACAGAGCCGAGTGGAGGGTCTGAATCAGAGGCTGAGACGGTTCTGCGACCGTGTGGGCTGCAGATTCCTCGACTTGCGCCATAGGGTGGTGGGGTTTCGGGTTCCGCTGGATAGGTCAGGAGTCCACTACACGCAACAAGCGGCTACACGGGTAGCAGGGGTTGTGTGGCGTGGGCTGGGCGGTTTTTTAGGTTAGATGGCCTTGGGCAAGTACAGAAAGGGCAACAGCCTCAACGGGTGCGGGGCAAAGTCAGGACATGCGGGGACCAAGCAGCAATCGGTATTGTAATTGTCAACTGTCGAAGCTGCATTGGTAAAGTACCGGAACTTCAAGCGCTGATAGAAAGCACCGAAGCTGAAATCGTTATAGGTACAGAAAGCTGGCTTAAGCCAGAGATAAATTCTGCCGAAATTTTTACAAAGGTACAGACGGTGTTTAGAAAGGATAGATTGCATGCAACCGGTGGTGGAGTGTTCATCGCTGTTAGTAGTAGTTTATCCTGTAGTGAAGTAGAAGTGGATAGTTCCTGTGAATTATTATGGGTGGAGGTTACACTAAACAACCGAACTAGGTTAATAATTGGCTCCTTTTACCGACCTCCCGACTCAGCAGCATTAGTGGCAGAACAACTGAGAGAAAATTTGGAATACATTTCACATAAATTTTCTCAGCATGTTATAGTCTTAGGTGGAGATTTCAATTTACCAGATATAGACTGGGACACTCAGATGTTTAGGACGGGTGGTAGGGACAGAGCATCGAGTGACATTATACTGAGTGCACTATCCGAAAATTACCTCGAGCAATTAAACAGAGAACCGACTCGTGGAGATAACATATTGGACCTACTGATAACAAACAGACCCGAACTTTTCGAATCTGTATGTACAGAGCAGGGAATCAGTGATCATAAGGCCGTTGCAGCATCCCTGAATATGGAAGTTAATAGGAATATAAAAAAAGGGAGGAAGGTTTATCTGTTTAGCAAGAGTAATAGAAGGCAGATTTCAGACTACCTAACAGATCAAAACGAAAATTTCTGTTCCGACACTGACAATGTTGAGTGTTTATGGAAAAAGTTCAAGGCAATCGTAAAATGCGTTTTAGACAGGTACGTGCCGAGTAAAACTGTGAGGGACGGGAAAAACCCACCGTGGTACAACAACAAAGTTAGGAAACTACTGCGAAAGCAAAGAGAGCTCCACTCCAAGTTTAAACGCAGCCAAAACCTCTCAGACAAACAGAAGCTAAACGATGTCAAAGTTAGCATAAGGAGGGCTATGCGTGAAGCGTTCATTGAATTCGAAAGTAAAATTCTATGTACCGACTTGACAGAAAATCCTAGGAAGTTCTGGTCTTACGTTAAATCAGTAAGTGGCTCGAAACAGCATATCCAGACACTACGGGATGATGATGGCATTGAAACAGAGGATGACTCGCGTAAAGCTGAAATACTAAACACCTTTTTCCAAAGCTGTTTCACAGAGGAAGACCGCACTGCAGTTCCTTCTCTAAATCCTCGCACAAACGAAAAAATGGCTGACATCGAAATAAGTGTCCAAGGAATAGAAAAGCAACTGGAATCACTCAATAGAGGAAAGTCCACTGGACCTGACGGGATACCAATTCGATTCTACACAGAGTACGCGAAAGAACTTGCCCCCCTTCTAACAGCCGTGTACCGCAAGTCTCTAGAGGAACGGAGGGTTCCAAATGATTGGAAAAGAGCACAGATAGTCCCAGTCTTCAAGAAGGGTCGTCGAGCAGATGCGCAAAACTATAGACCTATATCTCTTACGTCGATCTCTTGTAGAATTTTAGAACATGTTTTTTGCTCGCGTATCATGTCATTTCTGGAAACCCAGAATCTACTATGTAGGAATCAACATGGATTCCGGAAACAGCGATCGTGTGAGACCCAACTCGCCTTATTTGTTCATGAGACCCAGAAAATATTAGATACAGGCTCCCAGGTAGATGCTATTTTTCTTGACTTCCGGAAGGCGTTCGATACAGTTCCGCACTGTCGCCTGATAAACAAAGTAAGAGCCTACGGAATATCAGACCAGCTGTGTGGCTGGATTGAAGAGTTTTTAGCAAACAGAACACAGCATGTTGTTATCAATGGAGAGACGTCTACAGACGTTAAAGTAACCTCTGGCGTGCCACAGGGGAGTGTTATGGGACCATTGCTTTTCACAATATATATAAATGACTTAGTAGATAGTGTCGGAAGTTCCATGCGGCTTTTCGCGGATGATGCTGTAGTATACAGAGAAGTTGCTGCATTAGAAAATTGTAGCGAAATACAGGAAGATCTGCAGCGGATAGGCACTTGGTGCAGGGAGTGGCAACTGACCCTTAACATAGACAAATGTAATGTATTGCGAATACATAGAAAGAAGGATCCTTTATTGTATGATTATATGATAGCGGATCAAACACTGGTAGCAGTTACTTCTGTAAAATATCTGGGAGTATGCGTACGGAACGATTTGAAGTGGAATGATCATATAAAACTAATTGTTGGTAAGGCGGGTACCAGGTTGAGATTCATTGGGAGAGTGCTTAGAAAATGTAGTCCATCAACAAAGGAGGTGGCTTACAAAACACTCGTTCGACCTATACTTGAGTATTGCTCATCAGTGTGGGATCCGTACCAGGTCGGGTTGACGGAGGAGATAGAGAATATCCAAAGAAGAGCGGCGCGTTTCGTCACTGGGTTATTTGGTAACCGTGATAGCGTTACGGAGATGTTTAATAAACTCAAGTGGCAGACTCTGCAAGAGAGGCGCTCTGCATCGCGGTGTAGCTTGCTCGCCAGGTTTCGAGAGGGTGCGTTTCTGGATGAGGTATCGAATATATTGCTTCCCCCTACTTATACTTCCCGAGGAGATCACGAATGTAAAATTAGAGAGATTAGAGCGCGCACGGAGGCTTTCAGACAGTCGTTCTTCCCGCGAACCATACGCGACTGGAACAGGAAAGGGAGGTAATGACAGTGGCACGTAAAGTGCCCTCCGCCACACACCGTTGGGTGACTTGCGGAGTATCAATGTAGATGTAGATTTTGGAATTTAGTTAGCAGCCCCTTCCGTTTAGCGCGTCGTCTATCTGCAAGTGTGTCCCATTTCAAAGTTTCTGTGAGATTTGTAACGCTCTCACGACGGCTAAATGTACCAGTCACGAATCTTGCCGCTCTTATTTTGACCTTCTCAATCTCTTGAATCAGACCCAACTGGTAAGGGTTACATACAGACGAACAATACGACTGGACGAACCAACGTATTGTAAGCAATTTCCTTTGTTGAAGGACTGCATCGCTTCAGGATTCTACCAATAAACCACAATCTAGAGTTCGCCTTGCCTGTTACTTGTGTAATCTGATCATTCCATTAGAGATCATTTCGAATAGTCACACCCACATACTTGGCTGATGTCACCGCTTCCAAAGACTAGGAATTTATTTTGTACTCGTACATTAATGGGGATTTTCGCCTTGTTATACGCAGTAAGTTACAATTACTAATATTGATAGATAACTGCCAGTCATTACACCAGGTATTTATTTTCTGCAAATCTTCATTGATTTGTTCGCAACTTTCATGTGGTACTACTTTCCTCTAGACTACATCATCATCGGCAGACAGTCTAATGCCGCTGTCAATACCATCAACCAGATCGTTTATGTAAATTGTTAAAAGCACCGAACCTATTACGCTGCCCTGGGGCACACCTGAAGTTACGCTTGTTTCTGTTGAAGCCATCCCATTCAGGATGACATACTGCTCTCTGTCTCTCAGAAGGCTTTTTATCCAGCCGCATATGTCATCGGATACACCGTTGTTGTAGTTGTTGTTGTTGTGGTCTTCAGTCCTGAGACTGGTTTGATGCAGGTCTCCATGCTACTCTATCCTGTGCAAGCTTCTTCATCTCCCAGTACCTACTGCAGCCTACATCCTTCTCAATCTGTTTAGTGTATTCATCTCTTGGTCTCCCTCTACGATTTTTACCCTCCACGCTGCCCTCCAATACTAAATTGGTGATCCCTTGATGCCTCAGAACATGTCCTACCAACCGATCCCTTCTTCTAGTCAAGTTATGCCACAAACTCCTCTTCTCCCCAATCCTATTCAGTACCTCCTCATTAGTTATGTGCTCTACCCATCTAATCTTCAGCATTCTTCTGTAGCACCACATTTCGAAAGCTTCCATTCTCTTCTTGTCCAAACTATTTATCGTCCATGTTTCACTTCCATACAAGGCCACACTCCATACAAAAACTTTCAGAAACGATTTCCTGACACTTATATCTATGCTCGATGTTAACAAATTTCTCTTCTTCAGAAACGCTTTCCTTGCCATTGCCAGTCTACATTTTATATCCTCTCTACTTCGACCATCATCAGTTATTTAGCTCCCCAAACAGCAAAACTCCTTTACTACTTTAAGTGTCTCATTTCTTAATCTAATTCCCTCAGCATCACCTGATTTAATTTGACTACATTCCATTATCCTCGTTTTGCTTTTGTTGATGTTCATCTTATATCCTCCTTTCCAGACACTGTCCATTCCGTTCAACTGCTCTTCCAAGTCCTTTGCTGTCTCAGACAGAATTACAATGTCATCGGCGAATCTTAAAGTTTTTATTTTTTCTCCATGGATTTTAATACCTACTCCGAACTTTTCTTTTATTTCCTTTATTGCTTGCTCGATATACAGATTGAATAACATTGGGGATAGGCTACAACCCTGTCTCACTCCCTTGCCAACCACTGCTTCCCTTTCATACCCCTCGACTCTTATAACTGCCATCTGCTTTCTGCACAAATTATAAATAGCCTTTCGCTCTCTGTATTTTATCCCTGACACCTTCAGACTTTGAAAGAGAGTATTCAAGTCAACATTGTCAAAAGCCTTCTCTAAGTCTACAAATGTTAGAAACGTAGGTTTGCCTTTTCTTAATCTAGCTTCTAAAATAAGTCGTAGAGTCAGTATTGCCTCACGTGTTCCCATATTTCTATTGAATCCAAACTGATCTTCCCCGAGGTCAGCTTCTACCAGTTTTTCCATTCGTCTGTAAAGAATTCGCGTTAGTATTTTGCAGCCGTGACTTATTAAACTGATAGTTCGGTAATTTTCACATCTGTCAACACCTGCTTTCTTTGGGATTGGAATTATTATATTCTTCTTGAAGTCTGAGGGTATTTCGCCTGTCTCATACATCTTGCTCACTAGATGGTAGAGTTTTGTCAGAACTGGCTCTCCCAAGGCTGTTACATATACCGTAAGCGCGCACTTTTTGGAGCAAGCGACAGTGCGGAACTGAGTCGAACGCCGTTCGAAAGTCGAGAAATATGGCATCAACCTAGGAGCCGGTATCTAGAGCCTGTTGTATATCATACACAAAGAGGGCCAGCTGTGTCTTACATGACCGCTGTTTCCTAAAACCGTGCTGGTTTCTGCAGATGAGCTTCTCACAGTCTAGAAAGGTCATTATGTCTGAACACAAAATACACTCCTGGAAATGGAAAAAAGAACACATTGACACCGGTGTGTCAGACCCACCATACTTGCTCCGGACACTGCGAGAGGGCTGTACAAGCAATGATCACACGCACGGCACAGCGGACACACCAGGAACCGCGGTGTTGGCCGTCGAATGGCGCTAGCTGCGCAGCATTTGTGCACCGCCGCCGTCAGTGTCAGCCAGTTTGCCGTGGCATACGGGGCTCCATCGCAGTCTTTAACACTGGTAGCATGCCGCGACAGCGTGGACGTGAACCGTATGTACAGTTGACGGACTTTGAGCGAGGGCGTATAGTGGGCATGCGGGAGGCCGGGTGGACGTACCGCCGAATTGCTCAACACGTGGGGCGTGACGTCTCCACAGTACATCGATGTTGTCGCCAGTGGTCGGCGGAAGGTGCACGTGCCCGTCGACCTGGGACCGGACCGCAGCGACGCACGGATGCACGCCAAGACCGTAGGATCCTACGCAGTGCCGTAGGGGACCGCACCGCCACTTCCCAGCAAATTAGGGACACTGTTGCTCCTGGGGTATCGGCGAGGACCATTCGCAACCGTCTCCATGAAGCTGGGCTACGGTCCCGCACACCGTTAGGCCGTCTTCCGCTCACGCCCCAACATCGTGCAGCCCGCCTCCAGTGGTGTCACGACAGGCGTGAATGGAGGGACGAATGGAGACGTGTCGTCTTCAGCGATGAGAGTCGCTTCTGCCTTGGTGCCAATGATGGTCGTATGCGTGTTTGGCGCCGTGCAGGTGAGCGCCACAATCAGGACTGCATACGACCGAGGCACACAGGGCCAACACCCGGTATCATGGTGTGGGGAGCGATCTCCTACACTGGCCGTACACCACTGGTGATCGTCGAGGGGCACTGAATAGTGCACGGTACATCTAAACCGTCATCGAACCCATCGTTCTACCATTCCTAGACCGGCAAGGGAACTTGCTGTTCCAACAGGACAATGCACGTCCGCATGTATCCCGTGCCACCCAACGTGCTCTAGAAGGTGTAAGTCAACTACCCTGGCCAGCAAGATCTCCAGATCTGTCCCCCATTGAGCATGTTTGGGACTGGATGAAGCGTCGTCTCACGCGGTCTGCACGTCCAGCACGAACGCTGGTCCAACTGAGGCGCCAGGTGGAAATGGCATGGCAAGCCGTTCCACGGGACTACATCCAGCATCTCTACGATCGTCTCCATGGGAGAATAGCCGCCTGCATTGCTGCGAAAGGTGGATATACACTGTACTAGTGCCGACATTGTGCATGCTCTGTTGCCTGTGTCTATGTGCCTGTGGTTCTGTCAGTGTGATCATGTGATGTATCTGACCCCAGGAATGTGTCAATAAAGTTTCCCCTTCCTGGGACAATGAATTCACGGTGTTCTTATTTCAATTTCCAGGAGTGTATGTTCCATGATTCTACAACAAATCGATATCAGTGAAACTGGCCGGTAACTACTGCTCTCGGTCACAACTTAATAACAGAGCCCGAATTCACTTATTTTGGAGTAGTGTGTTGGCCACTTCACCGACTCGCCTTAGGTCCGCCCGTACAGATTTTGATTAGCCATCTGTCCCTTAAGGAATTCTAATCTAGAGGAAACTAAGTACTGGTGAACCAGCTCGAAGACAATGGGACTAATTACCACGTAGTTCAGTCATTTGAAACAAACAATCATCATCATATCATCACCAGTGTCATGCGTGCCACACCACAAATGTCACACCCAGTACCTCGTATCTAATCTCGCGCAATTCACGTCACTAAATACCTTCTGACTGGGACCACCGGTGAAAAATAGCGCGGCGCAACAGAAGCTCCGACTACTGGTGGAAGGGCTGTTAAAAAAAGAAAAAAAAAAAATTCGGAGTTGGGATTAACATTGAGGATGAAAGCACAGAAACGATAAAATTCGCTGATGACATTGATCTGAACTTTGAAATATGGGAAAGTGTTGATCGAACAGTTGTTTATTAAGCGTTACGCGTTTTAAATTTTCATCTTCAGACTGAAGTTGTGGAATAAAAGTACAAAGAAATTAACAACAACAAATACGTACCTTTTAATTTAAGTATGCAGCTTAGTGATCCATATACGTAATTTCCTCAACTTTCACAAAAAAGTTCATTGCCCCATATCGTGATAGAGAAATAAATCCATAATGGTGGCAGGCGGCTATTGAGATTTGGAACAACTTTCAGACATAGAAAAGTCTTTATCGCACAGTTCTTTATTAAGCGTTACTCATTTTAAAATTTCATCATCAGACTGAAGCTGCGGAATAAGGAGTACAAAAAAATTAACGATCGCAAATATATACCTACTAAAATAACAGAATTTTCAGTTAATATCGTACTTACATTTATATCAAACTGTAGCAAGAAGGTCGCGAACTTGAGTACACAGACTGAATATAATACCGATCTCATCTCATATAGGCATATTTTACAAAGCCGTTGTCTACTCTAAGAAAGTAAGTGCCAAACTAAATGTGGCGATGAAGCTCTCTAAGAAGTAAGTGAAGGCTGGTAGGTGGAGCTAGCATTGACCGTAGAATGATGTCAAAGAGTAACTTTACAAAGAAGTATACATTGGGATGAACTACATTTCAGAACGTCGTGAACAACTTGACCATGATACACTTGCGTTGCCCGTGCTGTCCTGACCTGTTTCAGTACAAAGCGTGCTCGACTGTGGGCCTGGCCAACACCTTTCTCCAGATCTCTCAGCCACTGAAATCATCTGGTCATGGGTTGCCGAGAGATTGATTTAGTCTGGGACAACCAAAGCTCTCGATGCTAAATTTCGGAACCTGTATATCCCCAAATAATGGACAAATTTAATCAAGTATTCTTCCTAATACACTAGTAACACGTATTAAGTTTCGATGTTCTGAACTAAAGTGGAATGAACTGGTTTCCTGTCTTTAACTTTGGGTGAATCTGTATCGTGATCCTGAACAATGCAAGTGGTGTGAATATGGAAACGCCTTCTAATAAAGCTGCCAAATCGATCTGAAATTTTACAGCTATATTTGCAAATTAATTTTTACCAAAACTAATTAGAAAACGTAAAACTGTATGCTAAATAAACTATAGAAATTCTTCCAGTCCATATGTGGCATACAACAAACCAGTGCTTAACAGCATTGCTTAAAAAAGTCTTGATTGCAATTTTAGTTTTTTATTTTTCAACTACGCGTTTCGCCTTATTTAGGCACCTTCAGGTTAAAGATAATCTGAAGATACACAAATAAGGCGAAACGCGTCGTTGAAAAATAAAAAACTAAAATTGCAACCAAGATTGTTTTTACCAATAAATAAACTATTCTGCGAAATTCTATATCGTGCGGTGCAGTAAGAATGCATGACCTCGCAGTGCGTGACTTGCAGTTCACACAAAGCTAACAGAATAAAAGTTCTACATAAAATTACAATTACAATTTTGAAAGAAAAGATATTCAAAATTCTTCTGTAAAAATGCCCTGTAAATTTAGTATACAAACTGACTAAACAAAAGTCCAAACATTAAGTGATCCACACGCAAATGTAACACTGCACTGTAAGCACGAGACTGTCTGACGAAGAAATGAATCTGAATGGAACTTTACTGAAACTGAACTTGATAATAACTTTAAATGCAATGCTTCACTGTGAATGATTTGAAAGTATTCTGTTTTTATTAAACTGTCCCTAACATATTTTCATGGTTTGCTTGTAGCAACGAAAATTCGGTACTACTGCAATGTGATGAATATTAAAATACAGCGCAGCAGCAAACCAGCTAAACAAAGAAAAGCCTTGCGCGGTGCAATGCAAGGACGCGCAGCTATGCTAAGCACGTTATGCTTCTCCGAATGACTGTGTTCCGGTGGGGATGGTGGAAGAGATTGAACTGATTGAATTTACCAAACAAATATATTACTCTGCCATAAAATTAGTTACTGAAATGGCAAAGGAATGGTGCTTCAATAACTCCGAATGCAAGCTGTGTGAACAAGTAAATTTACTTGATCACCTCTCGACAATCGAACTAACTCGAACCAATAAACAAAAACCGTAAAACTTAGCTTTTTCCTAATACCTCATAAATTATGCACAAGCAGACAATGGAGCGACAATACTGTATTATCTGACTATCGTCACACTTCTTAAATCCAGCTTCTGTGCCAGAGCACAGAGATGCAGAGATGCAGCCATTTCCAGACCGCTCAGAAGCATGACCGACAACCGACTCCCGCGCTCACTTAATTCTGGATGTTACTAGCAACGACAGCGCTACTGACAACCAAAGATCACATTGCCTGTACTGAGAATCTCTGTGGCATAGTGTACCAACTACTGAAGGCTGCCGCTTCAGAAATACCCAGTGTATAGATACGGAGTATAATTAGAGCTGCGTTCTACCAAAACTACGATCTGGAAGTTTGAGTACGCTACATAAATGACGTATTAAATGGTAGTATTATAGGTAGTATTGTCACCACTGGTAGGGAAAGAACCATAATTATATGAGTGTATGAGAGAAACTGGGAGCGGACAACTTCTTTTTGTTTTTTGTTTCTTTCTTTGTTTGGTTTGCACGCAGTTAGAACATAACGTCGTTCAGTGTAATAAATAATGTATTTCAAACCCTTTCAATATATAAAATGCATTTTATAAGCTTTAGAAGTTAGTTGATCGTTTAACTTCTGCACTTTTATGTAACAAGGCGATTACTTTCAATGTGAGAACAGTTTAAATGCAAAGACATAAACAGTATATATAAAGTGCGAAAGTTATTTACGAATAACAAAAACATTTTATACAAGCTCGGCGAAGTACTGAAGCAATGTTTGATATGTTTTTGTTTTGACATATTTTTTTTAAAATTTTATCCCCTTGGAGAAAACTGCATTTTATAACGCTATATGGTAAATCTGTATTGGTTAGGTTTTATTTTTACTAAAATATACATGTGTTTCACGTTATGAAGCAACAATTTTTCAAATAAAACCTGAAGTAAACATTGACAATTTCAATTTTCCTGGACGTACTGTTTACTTTAAGTACGTAACAAACAGGCGGATAAATTTGTAGAACAAGAATGTTCCGTAAGTAACATGGTCCTTTATGTATCCTTACTCAGTTTCTAGTTGATTTATTGCTGCGAATTTCTAGGGGAATGTTGTAAGACACTGATCGCATACCCAAAAAAAGCCATGGAAATGAGGTAACGCCTGATAGAAATGCAACACACTTAACGTACAGGTAATACTGTTATAATCCTAACTTATCAAAGCTACTAGGAAAAATACCGCCCACTTCTGATAGTCTATGGTAGTCTACAGTAGTTTTACGATCTAAGTATAATACATTGAATAAAAACAGAGCTGATATCACTTTTATTGAACAGGAAAAAAATAGCAGAAAACTTATAAAATTGCTTACACATCTACCATGTACCATGGGTTTGAACTTTTTTTTTAAAGGTAGACAGTCAGTAATATAATAATGTATTCATGAAATGTTTGAAAACTCTAATCAATGTGGACTGGCAGAACACTTAAAAACACTTGAGAAGCACTTTAAGAGCATTAAACACTCGAAAAAACACTTAAAAACTCTGAAAAGGACAGAATATACTCGGACAATCAGAAACAGATCACCATACTCTTTCACTAAAACTGGAAAAGGACCAGTCCTGGGATAGTCGGTTGTTGATGAAAAGAAAGGTGTGTATGGAGGAGATAGTATAGTGGTGATGAGTACTGAGGAGGACTAGTAAGCGATGGTGACGAGACAGTCGTGGCTGTGGGGGACAAGGAGAGTGGGTAGCTGTTATTGCGACCTGTACATCTCAGAGGTAAAGGGAGCAGAAGTATGACAGGGAAGAGGAAAAAGGAGGAGTTGTGGTATGGGGAGAGGATGAGGAGTGAATCCTTGTGGGGGGGGGGGGGGGGGGAGGATGAGGTGGGGTGGATTCTGATGTTGTAGGATGGATACATTTGGGGTGGAGTTCGTGGGTGAGGTAGGGAGGCAGTTGAAATTTCTTAGGGAGAGGACGTGGAGGGTGTGCAGGTGGAGGATTGGTGGGATACGTAGACAGAAGAGCGGCAGCACGCTAGGGCGTGAAAGGAGAAGGGACGCAATATGATTGCTGGACACATGATGACGGAAGGTGTTCGTTATCCAAAGGTGTTCAGTGTGAGTGAGGAGAAGTGGAAATATAATGGGTTGATAAAGGAACCTTGTGAAGGAGGTAAGCGGAAAGCATGGCTTTCGAGGATCTGGTGGGACTTACAGAACTTGGAAGGGGCGGATATCCATGCAACATTTGCATAGCAAGGGATGGGTCAGATTAGGGATTTCTACTTGTGAAGGACAGTGGAGGGTTCTAGCCCCGCTGTTCGGCCAGTTAGCAGTTTTAGTAATTTTAGTCTATTTTGGGACTTCCGTTGGATAGTTAGTAGGTGAGGTTTCCACGTCAGTTACCGGTTAAAGGTTAGTCCATGGTACTTAAACGTGTTGGTTAGCTGGATGCGACGGTCATAAAAGGTGAGGTAGAAGACAAGGAGACGGAAGGTGCTGGAGGTGTTTCCTATAATTATTTCCTGGATTTTGGAGGGAAGAGAGCGGAACCTTGGGACGCTCCTGAAGTGGGGTGGAAAGTGCGGGAAATGCTGTTGTTAACACTGATACAGGGCGATTGGACAGTAAGGAAGCAACAAAGCAGACATAGTCGATTGGAAGTACATAAGTATGGAGTTCGAAAAGGGGACAGGAATGTAACATGTCGTTGCTATCCTCTAGGTGTTGAAATTTTAATGGTCAGCAATGTGATAGAGAACGTAGGAGAAAAAGCCTTGTAGGAGCGTACATAATTTTGGTACAGTCAGCGTATAGTTTGTACGAATTCGGCTACAGTGGCTGAGGGTATAGAATCCTGCGCTGCTGTCTAGAGTTTCCGCCGAGGAAAGCCAACGTAAGGGGAGACGTGTGTTGACTGCAAGCCGGTGCACGACCGGCTGGTCGCAGCTTTCATGTGGCGGCGCGTCTGGAGTGCCGTGGGAACTACTGCAGCGGGCGGCCAGAAAGGCGAGAGCCGCGCCGTCTCGGTCACAGGCCGGGGGATTTAGTATCGCCGTAATGACACCTTGTATAGTCTGCGCTGTTATCGACCGCGAGGTGTAAACCGTCCATTACACGAGCGCGCGTCTGATGGAGCCAATCTGAAATTCAGATTCTGAATTACACGACAGCGAGGAGAATGTTATTCCCTTTAGCAAGTCTCCGCTGGAACAGTATAAGGAAACGTTACTCCAAGCAGGAGTACCGTAGGTAAAGCTCCGTGTAGGTGCAGCTTTGGACACACGTTCCTGTCGCTCCGAGACGGTGTACACTACTTGTCTCTGGAACGAGGTACTTCGAGATTTCTCAATCAATTTAAGATGCGAGCAGAACAAATCAAAATTTTAAGGAGTATGTCGTAATCCAGCAGCTGTAAGTTATTGTCAGTAGCTCAACACTGTTTACACTTAAACGAACATAAGGTCAATAAACTATTTCACAACAGTTTAAGACTTCATCGACTGGAGACTTGGTCGTAATCGACACTTCTGTACATTTTTAGTTAAAAGTGGATCACTTGTGACTGAACTCGGAAATTAACTACTTTTTTTCATTATTAGAAATAAATTCCGATTTCTTTTTATCTACTTTCATAAAATATACCTTTATTTGCCTCCCAAACAGCTGTATTTAATTCAATGTGTCATTTTAAGAGTTTTGTACATCAGTCGGTAAAAACAGAAGCCTTATAGGATCACTTTATTATCTACCTGTCTGTCCGACTTTTAAAAACACTCTCTCAGGAACAGGTAGACGTGGCAAGCTGAAGTCTATGTCGCTTACTAAGGTCTACACTCCCATGTCGGTGTAAAAAATTAAGCATATAAGTCAATACAATGAAAAGATGCGGCCATTTGTGTCACAGGTTTTCATACTCGATAACATAGTTATCAAAATCTATGACCTAGAATCATGAAATTTAGCAAGAAGCAAGGTATTACAGTATAAGTAAAGGAAAATATCCTAAAATTGTTGATTTGCAATTATCTCACACAAAAAATTTGTTTTCTTTTGTTATTCGACTATCTCTCTGTCCGTACATCTGTTTAGACATGTCCTGTCGAAATTTATGTCATATACTAAGGTCCATATTCCCTTGGCACTGCAGTAAACGTTATAAGGCATTGCAAATCGAAAGATACGGCCATTTATACCGCATACACTGACACTCGCAAACTGACTCGTTACAACCTATCGGGTACTTCTCGTTGACCTAGAATCATGAGATTTGGCAGGAAGAAATGTTTCATATTACAAGTACAGAATAAAGGAAACTGAAAATTGTTGATTTGTAACTATGTCACACAAAAAATATTTCTTTGGTCCTTTGTTATACAACTTCAAACTCAAAATTACAACATTCTCGAAAACTTTGGAATTTCTTGGACCGATTTCTTCCCATTATCTATGTCGATAAGAGACAAACATCGACGAGATTCTCATGTCGTGGGATGGAAGAATTGTCTACATACATAATACAGTTCGTACGGAACCCCAGGAGCGCTTGAACTACTCCCACCTTGCCAAGTTTGATATTGTTGTTTCAATATCCTTTGTTCCTTTATCTGTTAACTTATGCATTTTTATTTTGACGACTTAAATTTATATCTTTGCCTAACTTTTCCTTTTGTCATGCTATATCATTGTCGTAGTATGTTTAGCGTCCACAAATAACAATCCTTTGTCCACCCCATCCCCCCTCCAGTACACAAGTAATTTCATATAATAACAACCGTTATTACATACGAACTTCAATAAAATGCAGCACATAACATGACCCAGCACAATAAAGTTAATATGGCTTAAATATTACCATAATTCGCTGTTTACTACTTGTTTCAAGATATTTAGCATTGAACATTGTCAAAATGAACATAATTATCAAATAGCTTAATGCCATTTCTTGTTATGTAAGTCTATTTGCTTTCAAATCCACGTTTGTTTGCCAGTCGTGTATTGCTATGAAATACTTAAATCGTAGATCATATGTTATAAATGAACTGAATCATAATAGACTGAACGGTCTCAAACACGAAAAAATATAGTAAAGGGAAATAAATGTGAGTTGGAGAGAAACGTAAGAAAATACATTGGTCTACAATTGCAGTAATGCTGCTCAAGTTCTCTCAGTGCGTGCTCTTTTGCTAGTTTTAAAGAAAGATCTATCATTATTAAAAGGAAATACGTCGATCATCTCAGATTTTTTTTCTGTAATGGGAAGGTCTGGAACGCTATCCGCTCACCGTCGCGAGGCCAAATGACAAGCAGCGCAACTGACAGGCAGGCCACAGATGGTTTGCACCGCGCTGGGAGACAAACGACATTTGCTTATAGTACTTGAGACGAAAGTGGAAAATCGGTGCTATTAGAAACCGCTACGTTCTATCATTAGGACGAAATTTAAAGTTTTAACAGAAAGAGATACGGTGCGGAATGCTTTTGGAACACCTTGAAGAAATAAAAGAATCGCTTCCTATGCAGGTTTTAATACTTAGGCATTAGCTACACAAAAACTGTCCATTTCCTCTGACAATGATTCATCGATAGAGGATACTATAGATATATTTTACTGATACGATATCTATTTAGTCACTGCACGGCACAAAACTAAAAAAAAAATACCGCTATACACACGCCGACTACCTATAGTCTGATAACACAGTTTCAATCTTTCTGTCATGATCTCAAAAATGCGATTTGTCGTTGTAATCACTCCAGGTTTCTTCGGGAAAAACTGAGATATTGTACTGTCGAACACTGGAATTTTTAACGAGATGCTATAGGCTATACTGTTGTCCTCGTAATATGATTCTGAAGATGTTCTAAAGGCGAAACGAGTAAAATTGTAAAACTTATACAATAGAAAAGCAGTCGACTCGAAATTTACATATTCTAGTGTAATTATGATCGCGGGTTCCTTAATGATTTTGTTTCATCCATTCACGTAAGATATCACGCATTGACGAGAATCGTCTGTAACACCGGACTGATATATAGTGCTAAGATTACCACAGCAATGCAGATGACCTATGATCCTTCCGTCTCTATTGCTCTGAAGCAGCTAGAGAACACTGCTACCCTCATTCACCCATCTAGCGATGACAGCAAGTAGGAGGATTTATATATTCAGTAAACTAGATGACGAGATATTAGTTTCATATCACAAGGAAGAGAGGGAGACTTTTATTTCCAGACAAGAGCATGAAAAGGAACTGTGCCTCAAGTTCAGAAGAACAGTTGACCAAACACTGGAAAGATATTAAAAAGTCCGTAAATGAGTGACCCCCACGGTAATCATGCTGTAAAAACCTTCTAAATGAAGAGTGACTACAGAACAGTGGCTTCAAAAAGCAGAACCGTGCTCTAGACATAATGATATTAAATATAACGCGTTTGACTGTGTAAAACTGTAGAAGGCAATATGTAATACCTTCCACGACCATGTCTGTTAAATCTTATAGAAAGACTTCTCACAAAATCAAATGGCGGGTTTAGATCGGTCGGAGACCAGAATGTAGCAAAAATCATGAGCCCCTCTCTCCTACGTTAACAAAAAATAGGAGTACATGTTAACCATTCTTAATATAAATAAAAATATCATCTAATATTAATGTTTAACTCCATTAATATTTTAATATGATATGAAATGTGTATAGTCTTCTTCTTCAAATCGTCTACCCCACTTCTATGCAGGGTTTACCTGTTTACTTATAAACTTTGGCGTCATGAGGGACCATTCCAATTGTGGACATTTCTTTCCTATCGCGGCCATGTAATTCTGTAGTGTCTCAATCCTTCGCTTCCTTAATTAATGACAGCATATCTGTAATCACAAAGATATGAAGTAATGGTTCACTTTTGTTGCATAGGGTTCTAAAATCTAACAAATGTACTTTTCTTTATGAAATTTTGGTTCTTAAGTTATGTGTATAATATATGATGCGTAGCTTGTTTTGCTATGGATCACTGTTCTTAAGCTCATGCTACCCCGTGCACATACATCAAAATGTCTGATAAAGTTTCTGACGAGACTTCTAAAATCAGCCAAATTCTGAAAAACTGGTTGCAAAATTCCGATTACCCAAGTATGTATTACGAAGCGTTTGTGTAGTACCTAAGTGTCTGAGTATGAATATAGTGTGAGCCGAGGTTGAGAATAGTGCTCTAGTTCTTCCTGTGAGGAGTAACGAAAAGCATCAGCATCAGCAACACTTGATAGGATTAAACTGGAGGTACTTTTCGTTCAAGTAGATCCATAGTGAGGAGACCCTCCAGAATGTATAACATGTCAGACAAACAAGAATATACAATTAACATTTACAAAGAGAAACAAATCTGCCAATGTATCTTCCACAGCTCGCGAATGAAATGGTCCTCCTTGATGTGGAATAAGTAAAAAATAGGTCTTTAAAGACATGTTAATTAAATAGTAATAAATAACTTGTAACAAAACATATAAATCTTCAGTACACTGAGGTGCAAATGATAATTCTTAGCTTCTTGTAGCAATGCGTCACCAAATTGAAAGAAAAAATCATTTTACAGCACTTATTTACCCGTCTAATGGTCGATTTACTGCACTGAATTTCGTGCAGAAGTCAGATTGTACTGATACTCGCAGTATTTGACATTACAAGTAACATATACGCATTAGCTGGTTCTCATAAGAAATTCGTCAATGGAGTAGAAGGAAAAACAAGTCCTTTAGACTACTCGCTAATTTAATTTTGCTAGTAGTTGACATTGGCTTCTGGCGAGTTGCTGAAAAGGTAAGTGACTTTAAATCTTTGTGAGAATCCCCTCGTCGGAGGTTCGAGTTTTCCCTCGGACATCAGTGTTTGTGTAGTCCATGGGGTAAGTTAGTTTAGGTTCGATTAAGTAGTGTGTAAGCTTAGGGACCGATGACCTAAGCAGTTTGGTCCCATAAGATCTTATCACAAATTTACAATTTTTTTCTTTGTGAGGATTATTCTTTTTTCTAGTATTGATTGCATGAACTGAGCTGTTCGTTTGAAAAAGATATTTATTTTAGTGACAAATTCCACTAAGAAAAAATACATTGGAAAGCAGTAGCTTCCTAAACATGCCTGTTGGCTACTATAGTGTGTCTAGTTTACTAGTGTCATTATGTGGTTCTGAATGGAAGTAATTAGTTGCTCTTTATTTATTGTCTGTAGTGAGCAGTGCTTTTCATTTGTCTAACTGTTTCGCCAGTGGGAGTGCACTACAGTTTCACGCTCGAGAGGCACCACACTTGTCTTGCGTGGAAGCTACGTTGACCACAGTCGACAGATTTCACGCTGTTGCTCAGGGTTTCGATGGCGCTGAGGGCACCGCTGCACTACGTCTTCCCATCGTATCCCAGACTAGCTCTATGGATGACAAATCATGGGATTGTGTAGGCCAGTCAACGATCAGAAGATTTCTCAATGCATTTTTGGTGTGAGCTGCAGTGTCTGGCCTAGGATTATCCTCATGCAATATGCCATTCGGTTCCCTGGTCATGAAGGATGTTACCATGCGGCTTATAATTCTTGCACATATTGGCGAGAATTTAGCGGCCCTTAAACAGTTTCCAAATCAGTTATTTCCTCTTATCCAATAGAACGCCGCACCACGGTTCCTGGACACAGAGAAGTAAGAATGTCAAGAATCCCTGCCTCGTTTGATCTTTTGCTAGGTTTTTGTAGGGTTGGTGTTTGTAGGGAAGCACTTCCAACAACATCGCAATAGATCCTCCCTCTACACCATGCAAGTTGCGGTTTGTGTGCTGTATGGTGTCATCGATAAGCGATACATGACAACCAGTTTCCAGCATGGGGTTTGATTCTGTAGATCATATTACTCTCTGAGAAAAACAAAAGTTTTATGGAACTGATTGCTTTACAAGCCTCTAGTTTGAATCATACTTAACAAACAGAATGCAAAACGTTGTGCCAAATAATTAACATAATTTTAGAAGGAGAGGAAATTTTAATGACAAGGGGACAATCACGAAGGTAGTCCCACAGGGTGCAATTTTAGGTCTACTCTTATTCCTTATTCAGGAAAAGCACACAATTCATTTAATCCATCATATTCACTTGTAGGCTTGTGTGAGTAGAATGGACACGAATGATGATAAGTTAAAAACACGACTTCTCTATGGTGAATGTAATCGATCAAAACATTAATTTCGATAATGTTGTTCTATTTACAATATGAGAAGATGCAGTACAGTACTGCAGTGCTTTTAAACGATATTTTGTACACAGTAAAAGCAGTCCTTGATTAAAATTTTCTTCGTTATACCTTTCCTTTTATTGTTGACTGAACGACTGGAGTGAATTGTCATTGTCTTTTTGTTTGTTGTGAAATCCAGCACTTGGAGAAGTTAACGTTAGCTGCAGTGTGTGCTAAAGAGGGGAGTCAAAGTCAGTTTTGTATCATGTTTTTAGTAATATCATACTTATGTGAAAGGTACACTGTGATACGTTTCTGAACAAGTCTTGAAGAAAGAAAATTGATTACTGAAAAAAAAAATGTAGGGTGGTATTCAACAAAGATGTACTACTGTTCATGTAATTGTAACGAACAAAATTACAAGAAACGCTGTCATGCTGGTTAGCTTCCTCATGGTAGCTAAACAACATTTGATTGATACATTTTTTATTTGTCTTCTGAAAGTTATTTGGGGTGATCGAGATAAATGGAAACTTTCCATATGTGGATTAACTTCTATTTATAACTCACAAAGCAAAATTGGTTCTTTTTCAGGCGGTGCTGGTGTTATAATAAATCCCATGAGAGAGAAAGCAACAGAAGAAATTGTTATGAGGTTTTTTAAAGAATGTATAGGTGGCTTTCTGAAAATGAGCTCTCCGTTAGCTTTGAGGAAACACGCAGTATTCAGTTACGTAGAACAAATAGTCATGCTAAAAACTGATGAAGCACATAAACAAGGGTCAGTAAATGTAAAATTTTTTAAATCCTTGGGTGCACATATTGATTAAAACTTGAAATGGAGTAAGATATATTACTGATATTATTCATCATTAAGGCAATCGTAGCTTAGAGTGGAATTGAGAAAGTGCCAACAAATGTTTTTGATCATTTGCCCAGTATATAAAAAATCTGACCAGTAGTGTGCTTGTAATGTAACATAAAATTATTTCTTCCGGAGAACATAGACAAACCTTTATTTAAAAACTAATAGCTAGTAAAAACTACTTTAAGTGTAGTTGCATGAATGAGACTGAAAAATATTCATTTATATTAGATTAAGATCAGTATGCTAATTTAGGAAATTATAGAAAGCCAGCAAGTAGACATGAACTGAAGCTAATCGTGTATATATATCAAGTAAATTGGATCCACCCCTTCACATCCACAATTTTTTAAAATTATCTATGGAAAATGTAACTTACATAATAACTAGTATGTTCTTGTTATTTCGTGGCGCCGCTCTACCTGTACCCTTTGCCCGGATTTCAACTTTTGTCATCGGTCTAAACTTCAGAAGCATTCGAACGTTCTCGTGTTTTAGTCCTTGTGGTAGAACTCTTGTTTACTTTTATTGGTACTTTGTCATCCCTTGCCAATTTCAAACACTTCTTTTGCAGTCACTTTACTATAACGAACTGTGTACGATTTGTGGTGTGATGCTGCCATACTCCTCACGTCTGTGGTTCGACCTTTCTCAAAGTCCAAATGACGGCCACAAGTTGTATTTGCACGTCATCTGGACATGCTTTATTGGGATCTAGTCCTGAAAAGTTAGTTACATCATATTCACCCAGTTACCATCAGGTCCTCGCACCATTTTTATATGGAAGAATGGCTTTCTCTGTAATGAAAACAAGCCCACATAACGAGTAAATTGTAATTGACGTATCCCACAGGCATGGATGCATTGGAGGACGGCTTTGGTAGCACTCGTCAACGTATAACAATTTTCCATTCCCGTGAGTGAATTGTATGTGAGTCAGGAGGTGTGATAGTGATGGTGATTCTAAACAAGAAAGCTTTAAATGAACGGGTGCCCTTTTCTTAACCGCGTCCGACATACAGCTGTTTGAAAATCAAGGGCGTCATAGTACATCCGTCTTCACCAACCCTCACATACGAATCCAACCAAAGCGACATTAGGCTACGTGGTGTTTTTGCTACGGACCATTTCAATGCCTTCTTCATTTGCGCATGGGACGCTCATACTTTACAAGCGTGTACTCAAGTAAAGGCAAAACAGCAACTGTCTACAAGAGCTGCAAAATTCATTACAGTTGACGGTCGACTGTTTGAACATCTTTTGTGAGGAAATGTACAAGGTTAAACAAAGCATCAGATCACAATTTTTCAGGTACTGTCACCTGCATTTATCCTGTTCCCCATTGTTTTATTAGATTCGTTGGAAACTGTTAAGAACACGACACATGTTCTTATGGCCGTGTTTTGTTCAGAATCACTAACACTATCATCCGTGAAAACTGGTACCTTTCTTCCTGACTCCCGCTATATATACAGAGCAGCATTGTGAAAGTCGTTTAAACAAGAGTGCCGTCGTATATTTATTGCAACATCAGTTTGGCGATTTTTTTTATATTGGTCATAATTCAATAAAGCACTTTTGCTTATGGATGTGTTGTTACTCTCCCTAATTCAGGACAGGTTCGCCTGTCGAGTCTTCTCCACCAGAGCATAGACTTAAAGGAACTGCACTTGCGCCTCTCTTTACCAGTATACCAGGTGACGCTGTGCCAGGCTGACGCTAAAAGTGAGACAAACGGTCTTCTTTACAAGCGGCGAGTCAATAGAGTTAACCGAGGAAAATGAAATAAAAGTCTGTGAGAAGCCCAAGTTCTCGGTAGTACACAGCTCCTGGAAGCATTCAGTGGCCACGGAGACAGATGGTCGGTCATGCCGTATTCATTTCCATTGTCCATAGCCTCGGCCCATTAATTTCACGTGAATGCCGCCTGTTCGTGCGATGTTCTCTCAGACCAACGACGCTCTTAATTCAGCGAACAGTGAGCGGGGATGCAGATTTTCTTTCAAAGAGACGCGCGCCGCCACCGGTTAAGCATGGCCAACAATCGACATTAGTGGGAAAAACAGGGCTGCATTTCCTTCTTTTCTTTCTTGCGTTCGCCGACGTTTCTGCAGTTACACCAATATTATTTAGTGGAAGTAATCTTTATTGATACATACAACAGACCTCGACACTGAAACTGAAAAGCCTTTTTTCCTACACTTCGAAAAATTTCCATTGATTACTACCTGTTAAAAAATATGTCTATGTACAGCAACACCTCAAGTATGTCATTGGAATTAACTCTGTTTACCAAACTGACCTCAGAGGCAAGGAAAAAAACTGAGAGACATAAGAGATATCGCTAATAGCGATGATAAAACCTTCACTTTCTCCATGCACGTACACATATCAAAAAAAAAGATTTACATCACCCTGGCTCTAAGAACTCCTGAAGATAGACGTTGACTGTGGATGTTGTATCACAGGCACAGTCCCTTTGACTATTAAGAGAAGTCACTAAAACCGCCCGAAGATGTAAACAACCATGCACGAGCAGCGCCTATTAGACGGAGGGGGTCCGACAGCCAAACAGTTCCAGTAATTCCACCAGGAAGGAGGTGCACGACTCGTGTAGTCTGTAATTGAATCATGCCTAGACGGTCAGCATAGCGGTTCGATTGCGTCCGATTTGTTACTTTGTGCCAGGAAGGGCTCTCAACAAGGGAAGTGTGCAGACGTCTCGGAGAGAACCAAAGCCATGTTGCTCGGAGACAGGAATTGTCGATGATATGCCTCGCTCAGGCCGCCCAAGGGCTGCTACTGCAGTGGATAACCGCTATCTACGGATTATCACTCGGAGGAACCCTGACAGAAACGCCACCATGTTGAATGATGCTTTTCGTGCAGCCACATGACTCAAACTGTGTGCAGTAGGCTGCGTGATGCGCAACGTCACTCCCGACGTCCATGGCGAGGTCCATCTTTGCAACCACGACACCATGCAGCGCATTAGAGATGGGCCCACCAACATGCCGAATGGATCGCTCAGGACTGGCATCATGTTCTGTTTACCGATGACTGTCGCATATGTCTTCAAGCAGATAGTCGTCGGAGACGTATTTGGAGGCAACCCGGTCAGGCTGAACGCCTTAGACGCATTGTCCACCGAGTGCAGCAAGGTGGAAGTTCACTGATGTTTTGGGGTGGCATTATGTATGACCGACGTACGCCACTAGCGGTCATTGAAGGTGCCGAAACGGCTGTACGATATGTGAGTGCCATCCTCTGAACGATAGTGCAACCATATCGGTGGCATATTGACGAGACATTCGTCTTAATGGACGACAATGCGCAATCCAATAGTGCACATCTTTTGAATGACTTTCTTCAGGATAACGAAATCGCTCGACTAGAGAGACCAGCATATTGTCCAGACATGAACCCTTTCGAACATGCCCGGAATGGATTGAAAAGGGCTGTTTAAGTAGGACGTGACCCACCAACCACTCTGAGGGATCTATGCCGAATCGCCGTTGAGGAGTGAGACAATATGGACCAACAGTGCCTTCATGAACTTGTGGATAGTATGCCACGACGAATACAGGTATGCATCACTGCAAGAAGACGTGCTACTGGGTATTAGAGATATCAGTGTATACAGCAATCTGGACCAACACCACTGAAGGTCTCGCTGTATGGTGGTACAACATGCACTGTGTGGTTTTCATGAGCAATAAAAAGGGCCGAAATGATGTTTATGTTCATCTCTATTCCATTTTTCTGTACAGATTCCGGAACTCTTGGAATCGAAGTGAGCAAAACTTTTTTTAATGTGTGTAAATGACCTGGCACGTAATGCCGACGGCTCTACAAAACTGGTCACAAACCACACTATAGAACGGATTGCAGAACTGTACTGATGCAGCGAGAAAGTTACCATATGAAAAGCGAACAGGTTCATTGGTACCACAGAAAATAAAATTGTCGACGCTCTCACTAAAACTGCTGCTCACCATGGGACACAGACGAACGGCCATTTTTCCACACACAGACCTACTGCAAGACGTACGGAGGAACATCAGTGCCTTATGAAACAGTAAGTGGCACCTGTCATTTCAAGTCAGAGGGAAGACATTATGCAAATACAGTTCACGACATTCTTGTACCGACCTGGCATTCCAAAAATGGTTCAAATGGCTCGGAGCACTATGGGACTTAACATCAGAGGTCATCAGTCACCGAGAACTTAGAACTTCTTAAACCTAACTAACCTAAGGACATCACACACATCGAACCTGCGACCGTAGCAGTCGCGCGGTTCCGGACTGAAGCGCCTAGAACCGCTCGGCCACCGCTGCCGGCCCTGGCATTCCACTGGGATGTACCATAGAAAGTTCCAAGTTACACTGTTTCGTCTCTACTTTAGCCACGGAAGGTTCAGACCGCACCTATATCGTCTACAGCAGATTGACACACCCTTATGTGATTGGTACAACTAGTCTGTGGCAGTAATTACTGATTTACGGACAGGGTGTGTGTGTGTGTGTGTGTGTGTGTGTGTGTGTGTGTGTGTGTGTGTGTGTGTAGTGTTATATGATACTAAAGTAAGAGGTTTAAACCACAATCTTGCTTCCTAAAATAAGTGGTGCTGATCAGTATTTATAGAATATTGTTTATCAGAGTTTGTCTGAGTGGATGATGTGTGAAGGCCATAAAACACCCCCGACCGTCGGGAGAAGATAGCATTGCAAGCCAGGAAAAAACGCTGACGGGAAATACAATTGACTCTCCGCGCAGGCAAATTCGATGTAAGCGAGATTTCCCGAAGTTGTTCGATTACATCCACGTCATTCATTTACAAGAATCAGTCACAGTCGTCGAACATCTACCGATTTCCATTCACTGAAGTAGGACACGCATGGTTCCAGTATTATGTGAGCAGTAGGAAGAAGGTTTCCTTATACCTTTGCAATCTAATAAACCAATTTCATATGCTCCCGATTAAGTTCAGTTGGGTTCGAGGCAGCAGATGGCGCAGGCTATTCCATTTGGTTCATTCTTGCCTCATGGAAGATAATCATGAGGTAGATGCGGTATGGATTATAGTCCCGATAGATGAACTCATCGGCGAAATATATACTGTAGCCTGATCAATAGGCTGGATGATGCTGCCCAGTACTACACAGCTCTCACATCAGCCTCCGTACCAGCGAGAGGCATCTCACATCCAGACACGACTGGCCCAAAGCATGGCTTGTCTACTGACCGAATGACCTGTATGCCTGAGGCGCTCTTTGGTACCTGGTCATCTACATGCTCTTCCACGACCACTATTATGCGTTACACAATCCCAATAGTCTTTGCTTCTTTGCTCAACAAAACCGCACGCCACTGTTCCATATTATATTCCAGGCCTTCCCTTGCTCACATTCGTTGCAATTCGCAATGCTGGTTTTCGTTTTTTTTTCTATTGTTCATAATTCGAACTTAAGGAACAACTGATCTTGTGGGGACGGCTGCGTATTGTTGGTCGACGCAGCTCTCCCAATTGCCCCCGAAAAGGCAGTGCGCACTTGTATTCTACTCGCGGTATCTACAAGCCGTAGTTTATAGGTAGTGGTAATTAATTGTCGTTGTTGACTCCCGCCGAGTACTATGAGGCACATCTTCAACATTTAGAGGTTGAATGTTCCAAACACGTTGCTGTGGCGTGCCAGTTCAGGAGGCAACCTTTACATCTACGTCTAAACTCCGAAGTGAAACTGCGGTGTGTGGCGGAGGGTACTTTCTTACGACTGCCACTTTCTTTTTTCCCGGTCCAGTCATGTATGGTCCGTGCGAAGAACGACTGCCGATGACGATCCGTGTATGCTCAGATCTAATTTTAATCTAACGATCTTTTCGCGAGATGTACTAGAACGAAACAATATATTGTCTGATTCTTGTAGGAATGTGCGTTATCGGCGATTTAATAGTTAACGAGACCGTGATGCTGAACGCCTCTCTTGCAGCGTCTGCCACAAGAGTTGGCTGAGGATCTCCGTGACGCTTTCGCGCATAATAAATGAGTCTCTAATAAAACCCGCTGCTCCTCTTAGAAGCTTTACTATTTTCTCTATCAGTCCTATCTGTTATAGTTCCCGGACTAACGAGCAGAGTTCAAGTGCTGGTCTAGCGAGTATTTTCGAAGCTACCTGTTTTATGTGTAGACTATACTTCCTGAATATCATTCCAATAAATCTCTGACATCTGCTTCATCTACAATTAGTCTTGTGTGGTCGTTCCATTTTCAATTGCTCCGCATGCACAAGCCTGGATATTTTATGCATGCGACTGCTTCTAGTGATCAAGTATTTCTTGAAATTACTGCAACCATTCGCCTTTTGTTTTGTTCTTTAATTTTTATTACCTCATTAGCGGTTTTGAACCGCCTAGCGACTCATCAGATGGTACATATTTATTGATTGTTTGCAGCAGCGTCAGAGTCGTGTAGAGATATTAATATTCATCGGTTGGTTGTTGGTGCACGTAGTATTATGGAAAACGTAGTGAATGTTTTCCAGTGACGTTAATAATACTGCACTTCACACACTTAGGCACAGGCAAGATGCTCCACAAGATTTACAAAACGTAAATAAGCCAAAGAGTGCTGCTATACTCCTTGGTTTATTTACGTTTTGTAAAACATGGGGAACATGTTACCTGTGGATAAGTGTTTGAAGTGCTGAAAAATTAACGTCGATGGGAAACATATATCATGTGTTCCAGCATACTATGGGCACCAACAACCAACCAACAGATACTAATAACTCTACACCAATGCAAAAATGTGCAATACTTGATGATGAATCGCTAGGCTGTTCCAAACACGTAATGGGTTGATACAAACTGGAGACCAAACCAAAACGCGACTGAATGCAGTAATTTGAAGAAACCTCCATTCATCATAGTCGCAGTAATCGCCATCCATTATGAATAATAGTTTTGCTTCCAAAGACTGTTCTGCAATCGAATAATCATACTGTGATGAATATACCTACCTGTTTGTGTGGGATGTGCTACATATGTTTACGTTGAGGGCCCATTGACCGTCCCTGCACCATCGTCGACGCTCTGGAAGACTTCCTGCATTTCACTACAATTATCCAGCTTCGCGACTTCTTTGTGTGCAACACTATCATGCGTCACGTGCTGACTCCACAGTGTCAATGTATGTACGATCAAATTTGGAACAAGCCTTCGATGTCTAAAGACAGAGTGAACGACGTACAGAAGCCGTACTGTCGTATTCATTTTTAAAGACACTTTGTGTTCTATTGAATTACACTGACATTCCAGGTTTACGTTTTTACTTCCATTACTAAAATGCTGTACATAGTGATTTCCTGTGGTCAAAACAGTACTGAGTAAGAGATTTATAGTAATAAAGGGATATATTAAAAAAGCAAATTTAGCTTACATAGCTACATTCATTAGAGTAGTGTAATACTTATTTGAGTGGTTTTTTTCCCAGTTGAATACCAACGAAAAGAGTGAACAGGAATTAATAATGTAAAAAATCTATTTACGATTGTTTATGCGGACTGACAGTTCTGTTTTTCTGCACAATATCCAAAGAACTGACCTAGTTGTCTTTGGAACGAACAGCTAGCCTATCGATAATCATCACCGCGTTTATTGTCTCGATTCCAATCTTACCATGAGGTATTAGATATTCCTCTTGATATCAGAGATTGACTCTCGGCGTATATCATGTGGCACATTGGACACATGGGCTCTAGACAGCAAACCAGTCGATGACAGATGGTGACAGCACTTTGTAAGTTGGTTAACCACAATTTTGCCTATGGAAGAAGCTACATACTGGCGTTTAAACGTACTACACACTATTCAGAAACTGACCCATTTCCGGCAGGGGTGTCTCAGTGGTGATACGGTCCTGAATTCACATATCTGTAGTTCGTATTACTCCTGCTAAGTTTCTTCTCCAACACAATGAAATCGTCTTCTAGAATGTTGAATGAAAAATTTCAGATAATAGTTATAGGAACATCCACCAGAGAATTATGACTGCGAGACGTGCGAATCGACAAATGTCCAGTCGTCGTAGTTACAATACTAAAATTCATTTGATTAACCGTCGATCAAATTTCACATTGTAATCCTCGGCTACTAATGCTTCAAAGCAAAACACACAGTAACCTGAAACTACTACGTGGTAGAGCACCGGGACTAAATCTCACGACCATTATCCACATGTACAAGACACTCCTCTCTCCAGATTCCGGGACGACGTGAGCTCCCTCTTACTCTCTGTATCTGACTGCTTTCTCCCACCTGTTTTTTGGTCCAACACACTAAATTAACAACAGCTTTTCAAACACCCAAAGCAAATGAGCCTGTTATAGATTTCCCGCAAACTCGAATCTCAATATCACACTGTATTTACCATGTTCGAGAACCGTAAACCACTGCTGCGTCTCTGTCAACATGTCCCACCTTCTCTCCATCTACAGTCACTCCATGTCTTCCTCATTAAATTTACGGGCATATGCCGGTGAAAATTCTACACTTCCACTGATATTTCAGCCAACAGACTATCTCTTCATTAGCTTTGAGGTTAGTAAGAAGATACCACTCTGAATTATTAGTCGTAATTCACACCGGAGTATTTTCGTGAATTTAGTGGATTACTCACTAAGGCTTGAAAATCGGAGAATGCTCTCCATATCCTTTCCCAGGGTAGCTTTGATCGCTTCCCTCTCGCAGACCGAAAAATTATCCCCGATTTTAACCTTCCTAATACCCACAAACCACCACATTCCCTACATTTCATATGAAGGTTCCACCCCGAACTTTCTCTTCCTAGCTGTAATCCTTCCCACTTCCCGACATCTACATACACTTTCTACTTATTTCTCAAATGTAGTCCATAGTCTACAATATCGTTTACAGTCCACAACCTTACGGAACCCTCTCACCCATTTTACCACGAGCCCCCATTCTTACCATTTCCGTAGAGCAGAAAAAATTCGCTTCATCAACCTGACTGCATTGATTCATCGCTGTTCTATTCCGTTAAAATTTACGTTTACATCTGTTTGAAATTTCTTAAGCAAATGCAGTAGCAAATATGCGTCCGCCGTTAGCTCAAACATCCACTTCTAATAGGGGAAAGTAAGTAAAATATAATAATGACAATAATAAACTGAATGAAGGCTGTTTGAACCACAGTTGAAGAACGACACACATTGTTCTTGCAGGATAGTGCGTGTATTCTACTACAAAGGGCAGTCAAATCACAAGATAAAGCACTCCGTCTTCAGGCCATGAGTGGCCTACCGGGACCATCCTACCGCCGTGTCATCCTCGGTGGAGGATGAGGATAGGAGGGGCATGGGATTAGCACACCGCTCTCCCGATCGTAAGATGGTATTCTTGACCGAAGCCGCTACTATTCGGTCGAATAGTTCCTCAAATGGCATCACGAGGCTGAGTGCACCTCGTAAAATGGCAACAGTGCATGGCGGCCTGGATGGTCACCCATCCAAGTGCCGATCATGCCCGACAGCGCTTAACTTCGGTGATCTCACGGCAACCGGTGTATCCACTGCGGCAAGGTCGTTGCCCCAAATCACAACAAGATGGGTTAGTAATGCATGTAATAAAGTAAGTAAACGATTTATTATGTAATCGCCATAACTGTTAATACATAACTGAGACAAGACGGTCAATGCCTTCACGGAAAAATATTTGCGGTTGCCTAAGAAGCCATGATTGTACCAGGACGCGCACCGCTTCATCCGAAACAAATTGACGATCAGGAAAGAATTATTTCAGGGCTCCAGAAATACGGAAATCGCATGGGGAAAGATCGGGACTCTATGGAGGATGTGTAAGTACTGTGCTTCCCAGCGAAACTTCTTTAGCGTAGACGAAACAACCTTGGCGAAATATGATAAGAGGAAAGGTGCTGGTCTGAAGTTCCTGATCACCTATCTTTGCGCTAGTGTCCTCTATTAAATTTCAGACTTCTCCGCAGTGTCTCTCAAAGTGAGGGACTGTGACACTGCTAACAGTGATCCGTCCGTCGCTGGCCTTTGTGGCCGAGGGGTTCTAGGCGCTACAGTCCGGAACCGCGCTGCTGCTACGGTCGCAGATTCGAATCCTACCTCGCGCATGGATGTGTGTGTTGTCCTTAGGTTCGTTAGGTTTAAGTAGTTCTAAGTCTAGGGGACTGATGACCTCAGATGTTATGTCCCATAGTGCTCAGAGCCATTTGAACCATTTTTTTTTATCCGTCCGTCAGATGGGGGCGTTAAGCTCGCCGACTCCCTTGACGCTATTCGAAAGGCGTACGCTGTGTGCCGGTATCGGTTTTCAACCTTCATCCACAGCAACACAAACCCACAACTGCACTGTACAAGCACTCATCAAAGTGCACTGCATAACAGGTCGGAGGGAGGCAACGGCAAACCACTTCCACTCGGACCTTCCGATGAGTGGCAATGCAGGTTCCCTGCATCTGCTCCCCTACACTCATTCCCTGAGTATGGAACTACGAGAGTGTGCTGGACAGTAATGCCTCCGAATTCTTTTACTTGGGAACTCTTAAGGCTTCTTAAATAAAAATAAAAAAAATTCTACACCTTTATTCTTCGGCTCTACACATCTGCAGCCCTCTGATGGTAGAGGACTCTGAACTGGAGCGTGTAACAAGGCTTTGTGTAACGTAACTAGGCCGGTTCGTGAGAAACAGCGTGCTGTAATGGATTTTCAAGTTCTAGCAGTTCGTTGACACATGGAGCACCCTATCCTTCCAGACTACTACAGATTTTGAACAGAAGTCTGTAGCTAAGGTAGAATTTTCAAAATTTTTAGGTGTGCCCATTGATGAGAGGTTAAACTGGAAGCAACACATTGATGGTCTGCTGAAACGTCTGAGTTCAGCTACGTATGCTATTAGGGTTATTTCAAATTTTGGTGATAAGAATCTCAGTAAATTAGCTTACTATGCCTACTTTCATTCACTGCTTTCGTATGGCATCATATTCTGGGGTAATTCATCGTTGAGTAAAAAAGTATTCATTGCTCAAAAACGTGCAATCAGAATAATTGCTGGAGCCCACCCACGGTCAACCTGCAGACATCTATTTAAGGATCTAGGGATCCTCACGGTAACCTCACTGTATATATATATTCACTTATGAACTTTGTTGTTAATAATCCAACCCAGTTCAAAAGTAATAGCAGTGTGCATAGCTATAATACCAGGAGAAAGGATGATCTTCACTATGCAGGGTTAAATCTGACTTTGGCACAGAAAGGGGTAAATTATGCTGCCACAAAAGTCGTTGGTCACCTACCAAACAGCATCAAAAGCCTGACAGATAGCCAACTAACATTTAAAAATAAATTAAAAGAATTTCTAGATGACAACTCCTTCTACTCATTGGCTGAATTTTTAGACATAAATTAAGGGAAAAAAAACCAACTTAAACATTAGTGTCATGCAATATTTTGTGTAATGTAATATCTTGTACAGACATCTTTTGTTAACCTGGCACGTTCCACATCATTACGAAGTGTCGTATTCATGATCTATGGAACAAGTATTAATCTAATCTAATCTAGTGCTGCGAAATCTTCAACAATCCGGCGCCTTGGGTTCGCTGTCATCGATTGTCCTCTATACAATCCCGACTTGGTCGAACAGATTTTCATCGGCTTCCAGAAATTAAAGAACACCTTCGAGGACTTCACTTTGATAGTCACGAAGAGGTGGAAGCAGAGGTGAAGACGGCACAGTCACGTGACGAATTTTAGTGAGAAAATCAGTTTCTCTACTGAAATACAAGTATCTAAACGGAGAGTGCGACGACGTCTAGACCACCATGGCCAGTCAGCACAGCGGCCTTTGTTGAGGTTTCCGGTGCCGCTGGAACACGAAATTAGCACGGAGGTTAAATTGTACAAATATTCGCATTACTTCATATTATTAGCAAAACACACACACACACACACACACACACACACACACACACACATCAGTTGTTTCTGCTAAGAATTTCATCAGTGGAGACTTCAAATCTTTGTGAAGAGTATTCTTATTTCTAGTAGAACTGAGCTGTTGGTTTGAAAAATAGACATATTTTAATAACTAATTTCATTAGGAGGTAAATGTATTGGGAAGCAAAAGTTAATATCCCTAGTTTTCTAAAAAGGCCTCTGTAGTATGTTCTAGAGTTCACACTACAAATAATTCTCATTACTCATTTTTGCACCCAAAAAACCTCAGCTTAGCTTGTTGAGTTACCCCAAAACATAATCCCGTATGATGTTATGGAATGAAAGTTTGCATAGTATATCAGCTTCCTCATTTTATATCCTCTAGGTCTGACAACATTTGCATCGCAAATACAGATCTGTTTAGGCACTTCAGCAATTCTATAGTGTGCTCCTCCCAATTGAATTTATTATCAAGCTGTAATCCCGAGAATTTAACACTGTCCACTTCTTCTATCTGTTTCTGATCATGTTATAGGCATCTATTGGAGGGAGACTTCTTACAAGTTCTAAATTGCATTTAGTGCGTTTATCCAAAGATTTGTGACAAGAAATTGTCTAGGAACCATTTATTAATGTCCGTGAAAAGTTCATTAACCGATATTTCTAAAACTACACTTGATTTGCTATTTATTGCAATGTTTGTGTCATCTGCAGACAGGAGAAAGTTGGGGTCTGCTAATATTATTAATGAAAGGTCGTTGATACACACAAGAGAAACAAAGGGCCCTAAGATGGCACATTGGTGGACACCACATGTTATTGCTTCCCAGCTATATAATGCCTGATAGCTTAATTCATGCCCCATTCCTAATGATACGCTTTCTTTTCCTGTTAGCGATATAACACTTTTTGTTACGGCGTAATATCCTAATTTACTTAAGAGGGTATTGTGATTTACACAGTCAAATGCATACACAGTCAAATACCTTTGACAGATCACAAAATATACCAGTAGCCTGTAATTTATTGTTTAAAGAATTATGTACATTTTCATTGTGTATATAGATAGCATTCTCCATACCAAAATCCCTCAGAAATCCGAACTGAGACTAGGACGATATGCTATTTGTTGTCAGGTGGTTAAGAAGCAGACTGTTTATTACATTTTCTAAAAGTTTTGAGAATGCTGGCAAAAGTGAAACTGGACGGAAATTTGACCGAATTTCTTTATTTGTTTCCTTAAACAAATGCTTGACTTCAACACATTTAACCATCCGTAAAATGTTCCTCTGATGAAAGACTGGTTAAACAGATAGTTCAACATGTTACTATTCTCATAAGCACAATCTTTAATTAACTTTGTCGATATTTTATCAGAACCATTTCCTCATAGCCAATAGAGAGAGAGAAAAGTATATATTGAAGAATGGAATGGAGGGAAAGCTTTTCATTTCTGTAATGTTTGCTGCCATCGGTCGTGGAGACAACCGGGGGAGGAGCAGGCACGCAAGGTCGGAAATGCGTCAGGTTGCGCGGGCAACTGGTGAGTGCTGCGTGCTGCGTGGTGAGGAAGAGGCCGGAAACGCTCAGAGTGGTGGGCGGACGGCGGTGGCAGCTCCATACATCTACTTCCCTGTCGCGCCCACTCTTAACGCGGGAAAGGATTGCTGCCGCAGAGTCTCGGTGCATCCCATATTTCACAAGTTGTAATCGAGAACCACGGGAGGCAATTTGAATTCGCGCTCTGGGGCTGAATTCGTTTCCCTCGGTGCTCCATTTTTCCTTCTGAACACCAAGCACAGAAGGGAGTATTCACAGATGTCATGATATCTAAAAGAGAACATCTTACTCGAGTCAAAGTTAGACTTGACTCCGCAGTAAAAGAATATATTTTAAGTACCCTGAGAACTAATAAAAAAAGTAATTTAGATACGTACATCAACAGGGTTCTCATATTTAATTTTTGAGCTGTCAGTACAACGGTGGCTGGAAGTAGGAACGACAATGAAATGTACACTAAGTGTAAAGAAAGTCCGAGAACAATGTCTTTCGCTTTGGCTCTGTTGCATAAAACCTTGGCGGAATTCTTGCCGTTTCAGTTCGGGGTAATACCTCGAGCTTTCGACGATTACCTTCATCATCAGCAACTGACTGTCAAAACTTCTGCCGTGGTGGCCTGTTATGGCCGTAGATGTCTTGTGATAGGTCGTTAATTACGTAATGATGTGGCGCGACAGCACCCGTTGTAGTACAATCACTTGAGACAAAAACACTTGCCTCTTCTCTGGATCGACAGCTCGCTTCCATGCACAGCTAAGATTATATATGATATCACGGCTGAAGTTCCTCCCGCACATTCGTATTTCTCAGACCTCTTTAAATTCAGAATCTCAATAAGCAGGAACGTGCTACAAAAATTTTATTTCGTCAAACAGTATTTCGTGTTTGACCGCAACCGCAGGTTTCTCCAGTTCTCGATTTTTATTATGCCGTCGATGTTCTGCATAGCGGTCGGGATGTTGCGGATGGACTAGCCGTTATAACTACTTCCGCACTCACAAGGTATGTTAAAATCCCAGGGATTCTCAGGCCGAAACAGTCCTTAACGCGGCGTAGTATCTCCTCTAACTTCTTAGGAGTTCAGCAGATAGGTCTTATACCTCGTGTTTCCGTAACTATGCCAGTTTTGCTGGATGTGGCGTCGTAGAAAGGAAGGAATACAATCGATGGCTCACCACTCGAATGTTCTAGCAGAACACTGAGTTCATATCAAGTGGACCATAGCCGATCGTTTAGAACACCTACTTCAGGTGATTAATTTTGGAATCCCAGCGGTCCTTGTCAGAAACAGCTTTTGCTCTTTGTACCAAAGTATTTAAAGCAGGTCTCTTCTGGACTGGATGATGAAAACTCTGGCTCTAACATATATATATAAATATATATATATATATATATATATATATATATATATATATATATATATATATAAGTGTGAGTTGGGGTGTGGTACACCGAGCGGCTTAGACGTCCAGCCGACTTTCGTTGTATCAAAGCATCTAAAAATGGCAGCCTCCCTTCTTTCTCTGTCTAGACTTTTAGCAGGTAATTAGGGTGCATACTGTTCATATGTCCAAGAAAGTGCTTAAGAGGTCTTACGCCTTATGGTCAGACTATAAACGTGTCCTCAACCTAAAGAAAAAATGGAGGCTGGCTAAAGGGGAGCCAGATTTAATGCATGTTACTCAAAATATCTATAACATGTTTGGAGACAACGGAAAACCCATAGCTATTCCTTCCGTCATCTCATAAAATTTATCGCCGTACAGGAAGTAGGTGGAAGTAGGATACAGGAAGTATATTGTCTTAATAACTTGTCGGAACAGCTTCATTGTTTCAGGAGGAAACTACTCTGCCAATAGTTTCAGTGTCTCCTTCACAGGAACTATTGTAAATAGTCCAGGCTAACTAAAATATCGTTTGGGGCTAGTCTAACGTGTTTAACTTTCTCAACGAATGTCTGATAGTTTTTGATGTGATGTTCGCAATGACCAAACTACCTGAGTCATTAATTTAGTTAAATATTTGGTCAGCCTACAGGTCGGAGAATCAGCAGTGCTAACAATTGGTCTCAATGAAATACCTTCCTTGTGAACCTTAGCTAAGCAAAACAATCTCGGAGATCTAAGAGCTCGAGCTCTAATATTTTTTGTAACATCTTCTATAGGCCAGAATTCTTCAGGTGCTCCTCGGTTTTTCTGTTGTATGGTAGTGTTGGGTCCTGTTTATGCTTTTGTACTTGCTATCCTCCAAAAACGATGCCACTTTGCTGTGATGTTCAATGATATTAAGAAAAAACGTGGCATTTCTCTTGTCAGCTGGAAGTATCACAAGGTGTTCATCTTTACCCCCCCTCCCCCCCCCCCCACTCTCTCTCTCTCTCTCTCTCTCTCCCTCCCTAACCTCCCCCCCCCCCCCCCGTCTCTCTCTCTCTCTCTCTCTCTCTCTCTCTCTCTCTCTCTCTCTCTCTCTGCTCTGCTTATGTTACATCTGAGCAGTTAGGTGATAAGTCGTACCTTGTCGGCGATGCCCTGTGGGAGATACTACACTGCCTGTTCCGCTCCACTAACGGAATTGTGTGTAGAAGCGAAATTCAGCCCTTTATTAAGGGCAGAGAGGGCTCCATCGTATAGGTTCAAAATGGTTCAAATGGCTCTGAGCACTATGGGACTTAACAGCTGAGGTCATCAGTCCCCTAGAACTTAGAACTACTCAAACCTAACTAACCTAAGGACATCACATCCATACATGCCCGAGGCATGATTCGAACCTGCGACAACAGCGGTCGCGCGCTTCCAGACTGAAGCGGCTAGAACCGCTCGGCCACACCGGTAGGCTCATCGTCTAGGTTCTAGGAGCATTTTGATGAGCTATCTTTGACATATCTACCCACTCCCAGTCGAGTCATGAGAGAGAACTGTAGATAATTAGAGATGGCACGTACATAAACAGCGTGCATTAGTTCATTAGTGTCCCGTTCGTACCTTATATATCATATCCTTTGCTTAGTAAAAGTTATGTATAAAAGTAGATTATGTATAAATAAATGAGAGGCAGAGCTGAGGTAATACCAGCAACAAGAAAATGCACAACTTGCTATCAAAAATTTCCAGAATCTTCTCTGGGGGTAAAAGACGGCCATGGCGATCCGCCCCCTATCCTTACTCTCCTAATTCCGCCGCAGAGGAAGGCTGTGTTCTACCTACAGTCAGACCAGTGGCCCAGTCCCAGACTGTGTTCCACAGACCTTACATTCAGGTGTGTTAAGTAGTTTACGGACATGTAAACTGCCCCACGTACACAGTATCTCTTTCGCAATGGAGCGGCCCACACTCCCAATGATTAGTTAGAATCTGATTGTAAGTTAGCTTAACTGACTTCTGGATCGACAGATCGCGCCTCGGCTCCTGGAACACGATCTTCGGTGTGAAGGGGGCAGGGCACGTTTTCCCGGGAGAGGCAGTGAGCGAAGCAGCATGGACAGCGCAGGTCATTGGGTCAACGGGCTGGCTGTTTGTTCTGCCACCCGTGTGACTTCCAAGTTTGTCTGGCTGAGCATCTTCTGGACATGAGGGACATGCACCGGAAGTGGGAGTGGACACATTACTCCCTTGGGCCAAAAGATTTGGAGGCGGGCGGTGGGTCGCCGTCATCCATGCATCTCCTGGCGGTCTCCAAGCTTTTCCACTGCTTTTCGCCGCACACTAGATTTGGATGCCTGGTGATCTATTTTAGTTCGTTGCTTCGGCGCCGAGAGCACACGGCATTCGTAAAGACGGAAGGATCTTGCTTCCCGCTGTGAACGTGATAATTGTGACTGGTTCAGTTCCTGCCGGTGTTTGTGTCTTGTTGCTTCTATTTCTGTCTCGTTCAACCTACTGTTATTGTTGTTTCCTTTCCTGTATCTGGACAGGCGATTTGAGCAGCGTGTCGAGCGTATGAAAACGTAATAGCTTCAGTTCGGTAATTGTCATAGATTGGGATTTCATTGTGTGTTTTAAATTATTGGCATTTTGGACTGCTTTGGGTTCTGTAATTTTTATGTCCGTTGTTCCATTACTCGTGACTTTCAAAATATCTTTTTTTGCCTGGTATGTTGTGCACTAAATCGCCAAGACGCTTTCTTTAGGTATTCGGAGCCCGCGAGCTTGTGCATCTCATAGGGGCCAATCTTGTTGTATGTAGTTTGGTGGGTTATACTTCAAAGCCAAGCTCGTGTTTAACGTAGGTGGCCAGGCGGCTCTAGGCGCTACAGTCTGGAACCGTCCGACGGCTACCTCAGAAGTTAAGTCCCATAGTGCTCAGAGCAATTTGAACCATTTTTTTAAACGCAGTTGAGGTTCATCAGCCAATCGTTCGCGTCTTCCATCCACCCATATTTTCTGTCGCCTCAATCAAGTGTGAATATCGGGAGAGGGGTGGGGGGAGGATTGCTTTGGCCAGCCGCCTAATTATTTTATTTAATTTATTTAATTTATTATTTATTTAGTTTTATTATTTATTATTTTATTTATTTAATTTATTACAATTATTTGCTCTACGCTGCCAGTATGTATTATGATGACGCAAGCTTTTTCTCTTTTTACTTAAAAGTTACTTGCGGTCATTGAAAATTTTTGCCTTTTGGGGTGTATCCACTGGCTGCTTAGAAAAGGAGGAGCGTGGTGAGCAACGTATCATGGCTGCCTTTAGTACTTTCTGGCCGCTGGTCTGGACCACCTTTCCCGAAGCGTGGTGGTTTCAAAAAAATGGTTCAAATGGCTCTGAGCACTATGGGACTTAACATCTATGGTCATCAGTTCCCTAGGACTTAGAACTACTTAAACCTAACTAACCTAAGGACATCACACACATCCATGCCAGAGGCAGGATTCGAACCTGCGACCGTAGCAGTCGCGCGGTTCCGGACTGAGCGCCTAGAACCGCTAGAGTGGTGGTTTCAATCCAAGCACCTTTTTATGGAACACTTTTAAAGTAAACCTGAATTATCCGTTGTGTTTTAGTCAAACACATTCTAAAGATGTTCATTGCCTGCCTGATTTGGAGACGGTTTCGGTATCATGTTATAATTGTTATAAAACGCTGTTATGTGAGTCATTCTAGACCTTTGCAATCTTTGAAGAGATTGTTTTATCGAGAATCAGTAATTGTTCTTAAATTGATTTATCTAATTGGATGGGTTTGTCTTAATGTGTCAGGGTCCTATCGACCTAATTGGTAAAATTACTTTTCCTGGTTAATGCTAATAAAAATCTTGATACGAATGACGTTCGGGCCTTATTTTGGCCGGTCTTTCCACTCTTACACAATCTTACGACAGTAGTGCGTACCACTGACAAATTCAGATTCCTGGCTTTGGTGAATGTACTCCTATTTTAGCATGACTAGCTCCAGGCTGTCAGTTTGCAGAACTATAATGACTTCTGACTTCACTGTACCAGTACTCCACTTGCTGTTGTTTTTTGTGTGAACATATCGCACTCGAAAAGTCAAGGAGGAGCCTCAATAGCGGAGTGATCACGGTGTCTAATTGTTATACAGAGGGGCTGGGTTCACTTCCTGGTACTATCATTGACTTTTCCAATACTGCAATGTGGCTCACTCAACCTCGTGATGACTACTGAGAAGCTAGTTGTGGGTGAGAAGAAAAACCTCAAAGATCTGGGAAGCTGATAACGACTGGGAGAGCGGTGTGCTGACGCAGTGTCCCTCCTTACGTCATCTGTATGACACCACTGGCAGCGAATGACATGGCACACAGTCGGCATACAACACCGTGCAGGCATTGACTACCTAATAATGTTGGAGCTGGCTTTTCCACGGAGACAGCATCCAATAGACACATTTTTCGACCTGCAAAAGTATTATGGTGCTACTTGGAGTCACAATATTCTCAGAAAGCTCAGGGGCTTCTGTGGATGCCTGACTGTAATCACACGATTCTTCACTTTAAAACGTTTTCCCAGTTACCAAGTGATCGAAGTTCTGGCTGACAAATTTGAGCAGGAAAGGGTTGTAGTTCAATGCAGCTTTTTAAGTTTAACCCTGTTTACTCTTGCCACCTACATCTACGTAAAGCTTATTTCGATTATTTCCCAAACATATATAAGTTCGCATTTTGTATTGTGGCCTCAATGTAGCAACTGATTTTTGGCATAACCGTTTCAATTTCTCGTGGCTCATGTACGAAGTATTAACGGTGTAGCGTACTCTGCACATAAGCTGTACGTTGACACTTTGTTTTACGATAGTAGCTTCGATTATTTTACGACGTAGACGTAGAATTTTTTTAGGGTTCTCAATTTGTTTTGTCTTCGGTAAACGTTGTTATTCCAAATCCATATGTGACATCATTAATCCATGTTATTTATTATCGACCTACAAAATCGCCTAATAGTCATATACGGTTGAAAATATGGCCAAAGGTACGATGATGTAGTCACTGTGTTGATAATGTAGCCTGACGCACGATCTCCTTGCTCGTTGCGTCGCTGTTCAAACAAAACTCACGGCATCACATCTCCGCTTTATTCGCATTTACATACAAATTTCGTCATCGTTAGTACGTAAAGATCGCTGTAGTTAGTAAATGATAAAATGTTTGTGCGAAATTCTTTCAGTGAATCACGTTTCAGAAATGATTTCCATATAATCGTATCTTGTATATCAATCGTTAGTACGATGCAGCGTCGAATCTAGGAACATGTCTTTGCTAATTCCCTAACAATAGCACCCTCCGACCTGTTAATCGCAGATTTTGATGGGTCTTAGCTATGCTGTAGAAGAACCTGTCCTGAGCACCTGACTATCTGCTTTTGATGTGACGATGTATAGTTTCCGAGAAAACTCGATGTTTAAGTTTAATGGGTACTTCCTGTACCTGTAAAGTTAAAGGTATTATGACCAAGTATTAGTAGCGCAGTGGCTAAGGTTCGCGGCTGTCACGCTGATGGTTCATCAGGTTCTAATCCAGCCCGTGTTCTTTTTTTTTTGTTTTTTTCATCGTACGGAATACCCTTATATAGCACACGTCCCCAAAATTATTCAGAAATACTTATTTTTACTGTAGTAATTTCATTAATAAATCAATCATTACAGCAAACTTCCTCAAATGGGTACTCCGTTTGTTACAGAATAGGTTACATAACCTTCTATCACACTAGTAAAAGACAGTATAACACAATAGCAAAAGAAACGGGAATCGAACCGATGTTCTGTTATTAATCAGGTAAACTGTAACTAATTAAAACGAAACGGCCGCCATCCCAATTAGGCAAAGTTACACCAAGTGCAAGCACGGTTCATAAAGGATTTTAACTGTTGGGACTGATTTTACTTCATGTAAAAATTATGTTTTACAAACGGGATGCCAAGCACTAGGAAAATTCTTCGAGCGAGGTGACACTAGTTTGTCATGATCAACACAGAAAGAATATTAAACGTTTTTTCAACAATTGGCTCTCAATAACACTTATTACCTGTATATTAATGCAGAAAGCTATTGATTATTATAGGTCAATAATTACTAATGGTGGAACAATATTAACTTGGACAGGTTTCTATATGAGCTCAATTACTGGAAAGCATTGCCCTCGAAATGGCTGTCAGGTAACTTTATTCTCTATTCCAACAATTTTTTTTCACAATGTGTATTCGCAGTCTCATACTAGTTTCCACAAATGAAACATGTGATAAGTAGATCTAGTATAGTTTGAATAGTTGTAGCCAGTTGCTTATTATACCACACAAATGTTGGGTAATTGACAAGTGCACTTCATTAATGCTGTAATTGTAAAATGAACTTAAATGTAGCTGAGGAGTAAGCAAGGGAAACCAGAAACTAATCTATCAGCAGACCTAGATCAAGGCTGAATATTTTACTCACAGCACAGGAGAGAAACTATTAATTGTGTTGTTGTTGTGGTCTTCAGTCCAAAGACTCGTTTGATGCAGCTCTCCATGCAACTTCATTCTGTGCAAGTCTCTTCATCTCCAAATAGCTACTGCAACCTACAGCCCTCTGAATCTTCTTACTATATTCATCTCTTGGTCTCCCTCAAATATTTTTACCGCTCCCCTCCACCCCCCCCTCCCCCTGGCTTTCCTCCAGTACTAAGTGGGTGATCTTGATGCCTCAGAATGTGTCCTACCAACCGACCCCTTCTTTTAGTAAAGTTGTACCATAAATTTCTCTTTTCCCCAATTCTGTTCAGTACCTCCTCAATAGTTATGTGACCTACCCATCTAATATTCAGAATTATTCTGTAACATCACATTTCAAAAGCTTCTATTCTCTTGTCTAAGTTTTTTATCGCTCATATTTCACTTCCATACATGGCTACAGTCCAAACAAATACTTCAGAAAGGGCTTCCTGACACACAAATCTATAATCAACAGATTTCTCTTCTCCAGAAACACTTTTCTTACCATTGACAGTCTACATTTTATATTCCCCATACTTCAACCATCGTCAGTTATTTTGATTCCCAAACAGCAAAACCCATTTAATACTTTAAGTGTCTCGTTTCCTAATCTAACTCCCTCAGCATCAACTGATTTAATTCATCTACATTCCGTTATCCTCGTTTTGCTTCTGTTGTGTTCATCTTACAGCCTCCTTTCAACAGACTGTCCATTACGTTCAAGTGTTCTTCCAAGTCCTTTGCTGTCTCTGCCACATTACAATGTCAGCGCAAACCTCAAAGTTTTTTTTCTTCCTGTACTTTAATTCTTGCTCCAAATATGAAATAATAACCACCGATACTTCCAAACCGGCACAATAATTAATTCTTGTGCTGGCCCTTCAAAGTCCACTAGCCAGTAACTGTTCCGTATCATCACCAATTTTGCAAAAAATTTTGGAAATTTGTGGTAAGTTCTTTGGGTCCAAACTGCTGAGGTCATCGGTCCCTAGGTTTACACACTAGTTAACATAACGTAAGCTAACTTACGCTAAGGACGACACACACACCGATGCCCGAGGGAGGACTCGAACCTCCGAAGGGGGCAGCCGCGGTATCCGTGGCAGGCGCCTTAGACCGCCGTTTCTGCTTGTAACTGCAATAGTGTACAGTGAGTTTAATAAGAGCAATATTTAAGCTGAATATTATGAATCTTTCTTGGCAACTTAACTGTGATGAAAACTTTAACTATTCTTTTAAGCGAAAAACGTGAAGTACTTCAAAAGTTACGCATACTGCCGAATTATGAAACTGACTTCTCCACAAAGTACATTAACTGTAGTGAACGTATTCTGAAAAGAATAATTGGTCAATACAGTTATACAGTACTCAACTAATAATTTGAGATGAAAGTGGTGGCAGTGTCGCTCTACTGTCGCTATCCCAAATATAGGCGAAACTACGCATGGGTCTTGACGTGTAAGTAGTTCTGATAATCCACTTCTTAGCGTCGGTATTTCGTAGTACAGATCCAAACAAAGTATCCCTTGAATAATAAGCCAAATCACTTGCACATCCAAGTCTATGCTATATGATCTTGCTGTTATTCTTGCCTCTTTCAGTTCACAAGACGTGAACACGTTGCCTGCTGGCTACCGACTGACTCATGCCACGGAGGAGCTTTGTAGTTCGACCACCCGATCAACCTTTTCTATTCCCACCAAGCCAGTTTCATTGTCGAAGACCTTCTCTCCATATTTTACATGATTACAAACCCGCATGGCCTATGCATGAACCAGTATTACAAGTAAAGTTTAAAAATTTCCATTCTTTCACAGTATATTACATTTGAAATTACATCAAAATGTTCGAATGTGTGTGAAATCTTGTGAGACTTAACTGCTGAAGTCATCAGTCCCTAAGCTTACACACTACTTAACGGAATTATCGCAAGGACAAACACACACACTCATGCCCGAGGGAGGACTCGAACCTCCGCCGGCACCAGCCGCGAAATTACATCACGGATTAATCGCATTGACATACACTATGTTATAAAAAGTGTCCAGACGCATGGTTCAAAATGACTTACAAGTTCGTGACGCCCTCCATCGGTAATGCTGGAATTCAATATGGTGTTGGCCCACTCTTAGCTGTGATGACAGGTTTCACTCTCACAGGCACACCTTCAATCTGGTGCTGTAAGGTTTCTTGGGGAACGGTAGCCCATTCTTCAAGGAGTGTTGCACTGAGGTGAGGTATCGACGTCGGCCTGCGAGGCCTGGCACGATGCCGGCGTTCCAAAACATCCCAAAGGTGTTCTATAGGATTCAGGTCAGGACTCGGTGCAGGCCGGTCCATTACAAGGATGTTATTGTCGTGTAACCACTCTGCCACAGGCCATGCATTATGAACAGGTGCTCGATCGTGTTGAAAGACGGAATCGCCATCCCTAATTGCTCTTCAACAGTGGGAAGCAAGAAGGTGCTTAACACATAAGTGTAGGCCTGTGCTGTGATAGTGCTACGCATTATAACAAGGGGTGAAAGCCCCCTCCATGCAAAACACAACCACACCGTAACACCACCGGCTCCGAATTTTACTGTTGACACTACACACGCTGGCAGATGACGTTCACCGCGCGTTCGCCATACCCACACACTGCCATCGGATCGCCACATTGTGTACCGTGATTCATCGCTCCACACAACGTTTTTCCATTGTTCAATCGTCCAATGTTTACGCTTCTTACACCAAGGAAGTCGTCGTTTGGCATTAACCGCCGTGATGTGTGGCTTATGAGCAGCCGCTCGACCATGAAATCCAAGTTCTCTCACCTCCCGCCTAACTGTCTTAGTACTTGCAGTGGATCCTGATGCAGTTTGGAATTCCTGTGTGATGGGCTGGATAGATGTCTGCCTATTACACATTACTACCCTCTTCAACTGTCGGCGGTCTCTGTCAGTCAACAGACGAGGTCGGCCTGTTTGCTTCTGTGCTGTAGGTTTCTATTAACGGTTCCTCTTCACTACCACATCGGAAACAGTGGACCTAGGGATTTTTATGAGTGTGGAAATCTCGCTTATGGACGTATGACACAACTGACACCCGATCACCTGACCACGTTCGAAGTTTGTGAGTTCCATGGAGCGCTCCATTCTGCTCTCTCACGATGTCTAATGAGTACTGAGGTCGCTGATATGGGGTACCTGACAGTAGGTGGCTGCACAATGCACCTAATATGACAAACGTCTGTTTTTGGGGGTGTCCGGATACTTTTGATTACATGGTGTAAATTGTTATAAATAATGAATAAAGCATTTACACAGATATTACTTCAAAGGGCATGTTACCAGAATCTTCTGTTGGTTCTTGGAAGAACAACATTATAGTAGTTTCAGTAGTTAAGGCTTTCTTTTAACTGGTACTTGTGTTACCGTCCATATTTAACACCTCTTGTAGTTGTCTCATCGAATATTGTTCAAATTTTACTTTATTCATTTATTTAATGCAAACCGTTACATTGACACTGTTTTGAATATAATGTTAATGTTAAAATGCACTACCACCACACTCTCAAAGATTTCATTTACTGTATGTTCCCTCAAATGCCTCCATTTTCCTGCATTTATTTATTTCTGTTTGTCTTATTGGTATTTCCTAAGTTCCTTATGTATTCTGTAGTTACACTGATAATTGTTTCTCCTTTTAATTGGTTTGTGTATCACTCTCCATGTTTTATACCTCCTGATGTAACCTTGTCAAGTACTTATTTTATTTTATTTTATTAGTTTTGTTTATCAATAGAAACTGTTATGTAGGCATGCTGTTCCTATTTTGTGTTAAAGTCTTTCCTGTCTACTCCATTTTTATTTATTTGCTGTTAAATTTTTTACTTTTTCATTGCATTACCATCAAACTGTCAATGATTTTGTATGTTTCTGCTACAGCCCAGAAGTGTTACTTCTCCTCCAGTGTTGTTTTCATAGTGACTTCTTTAGTAACAATACTCATTAATGTCTGAAGATGGCCTTGTAAGCCGAAAACTGGTTAACACAGTAAAAATAATACTGTAGAAGAAACGCAGACTGGTGCTTTTCATTTATTATCAAAGAGCATGGTTTTAGAGAAGTCACATTAAGTAAAAAAGGGCATAAAAGTTAGATAAGAAAATTTTAGATGATATACATAGTAGTGTTACACGCCTTACTCACTATAACTTGCATCATCTGCTGTGTAGAACTGAATTGGGGTTGGTATTTTTCACAGAAACAAGCAAAATACAGCCTAGCACATTTTTATGAAAGCAAATGCCTTGTTGGTACACGGACTTCTAGAAGTGATACCGGTAAAACGGTTTGTTGAAATTCAAGAAGGTTTTTCTTTATTCGACCATTTCAGTGCAAACAACGCGTATTTGATCATTCCTGCTTAGCAGATGCACTAAACTGATGTAGAGCAAGTTGGGAGCAGTTTTAATTCATTTTGTGAAAATTTTAACCTGCCTCTGAAAATTGAACGTCACAGACTCGGCAATGTGGAGTACATTTGGGTGAGATAATTTTGACGGTTTATGTGCTTGTTTTTCTTTCATCTCCAAAGATTTGATCGGAAAGTGTCTGACCAGTATGATCTCCCCACGAATCAAGTTAACGTTACATATTTTAACTACGAATCACAAACACAGTACACATGTGAAGAAAGTTTGTTGTTATGATTTTTATATTAGTGAAATTACTACAGCGAAAATAATCACTTCTGAGTAATTTTGAATTACATGCAAGTTACTATTTAATGACATTCCATGCGATGAAACTGCAAAATAGTACACTGGCTGGACGTGAATCTGTAACGTCAGGGTGACAGAGGCGAACCATAGTTGCTGCGCTACTTTCGCTTGGTCGTAACGTGCCTAACGTTAAGGTTATGATATTTGCGGGAGGAGGGGGCGGGACTGTGGAGGGTTACGCATAGAACTTAGTATCCATCTACTCATAAACTTGGGGGCAGCACATGAAGAGCCGCTGTCCAGGTACTCACGACAGGTCCCTCTACAACATACCTGTGTTCAGTATGTCTGATGGTCCGCTTCTGAGTCGCAAGTAGAAGGTTCCCCACTTACAAACTTAAAGCGCCGACTCTGCTTTTATGCTTGAGAAGTATTTACCTCATTTTCAAACCACTAGTTGTCTATACACCCTAATGGCCATTAAAATTGCTACCCCAAGAAGAAATGCAGATGATAAACGGGTATTCATTGGACTAATATATCATACTAGAAGCAACATGTGATTGCATTTTCAAGCAATTTAGGTGCATAGATCCTGGGAAATCAGTACCCAGAACAACCACCTCTGGCAGTAACAACGGGCTTGATACGCCTGGACATTGAGTCAAACAGAGCTTGGATGGCGTGTACAGGTGCAGCTGCCCATGCAGCTTCAACACGATACCACGGTTCATCAAGAGTAGTGACTGGCGTATTGTGACGAGCCAGTTGCTCGGCCACCATTGACCAGACGTTTTCAATTGGTGACAGATCTGGAGAATGTGCTGGCCAGGGCAGCAGTCGAACATTTTCTGTATCCAGAAAGGCCCGTACAGGACCTGCAACATGCGGTCGTGCATTATCCTACTGAAACGTAGGGTTTCGCAGGGATCGAATGAGGGATAGAGCCACGGGTCGTAACACATCTGAAATGTAACGTCCACTGTTCAAAGTGCCGCCAATGCCAACAAGAGGTGACCGAGACGTGTAACCAATGGCACCCCATAACATCACGCCGGGTGATAAGCCAGTATGGTGATGACGAATACACACTTCCAATGTGCGTTCACCGCGATGTCACCAAACACGAATGCGACCATCATGATGCTGTAAACAGAGCCTGGATTCATCCGAAAACATAACGTTTTGCCATTCGTGGACCCAGGTTTGTCGTTGAGTACGCAGCCATGGTCTCCGAGCTGATAGTCCATGCTGCTGCAAACGTCGACGAACTGTTCGCGCAGATAGTTGTCGTCTTGCAAACGTCCCCATCTGTTGACTCAGGGATCGAGACGTGGCTGCACGATCCGTTACAGGTATGCGGATAAGATGCCTGTCATCTCGATTGCTAGTCATACGAGACCGTTGGGATCCAGCACGGCGTTCCGTATTACCCTCCTGAACCCACCGGTTCTACATTCTGCTAACAGTCATTGGACCTCGACCAACGCGAGCAGCAATGTCGCGATACGATAAACCGCAATCGCGACAGGCTACCATCCGACCTTTATCAAAGTCGAAAACGTGATGGTACGCATTTCTCCTCCGTACACGAGGCATCATAACAACGTTTCACCAGACAACGCCGGTCAACTGCTGTTTGTGTGTGAGAAATCGGTTGGAAACATTCCTCGTGTCAGCACGTTTTAGGTGTCGCCACCGGCGCCAACCTTACGTGAAGGCTCTGAAAAGCCACTCATTTGCATATAACAGCATCTTCTTCCTGTAGGGTAAATTTCGCGACTGTAGCACGTCATCTTCATGGTGTAGCAATTTTAATGGCCAGTAGTGTATATAAGACGTCATGAGGAACTTGAAGTCAGCGGCTTGTTCAATGTAGCGAACCACGACTACATGTTGCAGAAATTCCCCGTCACACGTCGGAAAATGAGGAGTGACAGCTCCAGTACATCTTTCTGTCGTGTTGTTCAGCAAACGTCCCTCTGTCGACGTAATAGTTGAATGCAGCTATCTGTTCGTCTGCCGTAGGAGAGCACGTGTTCTACACAGCTACTTGTCTGCTCAACGGTAACTATTATAACTGCCATGACACACATACTTAGATATTCAGACAGTAAGTTACACGCGTTATCCCATACTAAGACCATTGCACAAAAAGAGTAGCACATTGTCAGAAGAAAGTACACGTTCCGGGTGTCCTGTAGACAAGATGATGCTGCGGTACGGATAACAGCTGCATCACAGCGTGGGAGTGAAGTGGCTCAGCAGCTGGAAACTTATTCCAAAGATGAAGCACGCGGCCAGTACGACTCTTATGCGCAAAATATCTAAATTGTACAGAAATTCAGTGTGAAATCCTGGCGGTGGGTTGACCACAGTCGATGTCACTCCCAGCCGGAGTGAAATATTACCAACAATTTAACTATGGCTGCACAGGCGTAGGTGTTGCTGATCGGCATGGAAGATTATCGATGAAGCTGACCGGCAATCGACGAAGAACATCTGAGACTTTGTGACTGTGATGAAAGGTAGGGTTCTGTATCTGATTCAGTTCGAAGTGTGGTATAGTATTCAATAAAAATTAGCAGGTTTTCCATACTAATGAGTAACTTACTTTCTGAAGTCCCCTCGTACATTGTTACCATGTATACCGCTCGTAAGACACAATATATAATCATGTGGTACCATTCTGATAGCTTTAACGTTAGGAAATTTCATTTTTATCGAAATCTGGAGGCATAATTTCGGCAGTACTATTTCATGGGCCATTGAGTAGCAGCCGCCCGCTTCCGTAGGGCAATGCTCTGGTATAGCATACGCCCCATCCAGTGGCCTACAAGTTTCCGAGGCGCGACTGGTCTTTGAATTGGGAGAACGGGCGTAACAAGACGCTTCCACATTTTGTATGCTTCATCTGGTGTGACGCAGGTACGGAAACTCTCGCAGTGGAGAAAATATACTCGATCAACGAGCTCGCTTTGCGATCAGTGCCAAGTTACCGAGTCAATAGCAAACTGGTTTGTCTGCCAACGGAAAATCATCACTGGGAACTGGACAAGGGAGGAACTGGCGCTCGTAACCTGCTCGGCACCCCAGTTGATTGAAATAAGGCGTTTATTGAAGTCGAGATGACGACATCTCCTTAAGGCTAAGCATGACAGATGCGTATCGCTGAACAGACACTTTGTACATTTTATTCTCACTCCTGCCAATCCAAACATCCAAGATTATTTGATATGTTTTTCAATAGAACATCGGAAAATCATGAATCGACTTCATCACTAGTATAATGACGCGTTCCACAACTAATGACGTATTACTTTGTGCGACTGTTTCTAGACGATGTACTAACACATCTAATGAAAAGTAACAGGGCGGGAAAAATTATATCATCTCACTATTTTTAGATCAAGATTTATGCTATTTTAGCTTTCAAAGAGAGTCAGTTTATTATATTTTACCATTCCTCTATGTTTTCAAGTATAAAGACAGAGAAAAAAAAAAAGAGAAAATGGTCTCTCAGTTAAGGAAAGAAAATGTATTTAATTTCAGGTTAAACCTGAGGATCCTTTCTAAGAAAACCCAGTAAACGCCATTTTAAATATATTTTTAACTGATTCTGGCACATTAATAAGACTAAAAGAAAACACGACAGAAATGAATATTTGCCGTTGTACAATGCGCCTGAATACAGTAAATTTGCACAAAACATGATGTCCATTTTACAAGATTCCACAAAACTCAACTAATTCTTCTTTTAATCCATTAAATTTCGGGCATGCAGCCGCCCAAATAAAATTTCTTCTACTGATATTTCAGCCGCGTATCGTCCGGTCATCTTCAGAGCGAGTCACAAGAAATTTTATTTGCGCGGCTGCATGCCCGAAATTTAATGGATTATTCATTACGCCGCGAGAAGTTGAAAATGCACAATTCTTCTTTTATTCCGCAGAGTACAAAATTTGGAAGTCTTTACTTTCGCAATTGTTTATTGTCAGGCAGTCGCACGACATCCTGCAAGATGAACCAACTGTATTGTGGTAAGTGTTTATTGGACAACAAAGCACATTGTCCCGATTCATTCTCTTTCATGTTCAGTCAATCTCTAACTACAAGATTAGTAGTGTTGATATACCCTATTGTTGGAACATCATTATTAAGATTTTTAGAGATTCAGAATATTCTGAAACAATTTGCGAAGTGAAAAGTTCAAGATGAAGGAGTCGTCAACGTCAAAAGAGTCAACAGTGCACGTCTGCAGCCTCAAATGAAGATCTGAATACATTCTGTAACAATATTGAAACAACAAAGGATAAAACATGCAAATCAGGATGATTGCGTTTCATTGATCTTATTCGTTTTAGATATTGCCTGTATACGAATAAATCAAAAGTTAAACAGGATGATTTCTCATTACGATTAGTGTAGGCAGATTAGACTTTTGCCGGCCAATAAATATTCACATGCTGGAAGTAGTTTAAATCAACATTAGGCATCCCAAATAAGAGTTTAATGATTTTGTGACTATTTCTGGCTTTTGCTAAACTGTTGAGGGCCGAAAAATTACGAAATTTTTCGACTAACTTCATTTTATCGCTTTCAACTCGAAAACGATACGTCCTACAAAAAATTTCCTAAGCACCAGAATCAAAGCCCACACAATTTAGCGTATAATGAGCTACTTAAGAGTTAAAATCGGTTCAGCCGTTTAGCCACAATCGCTCGTCATAGATCTGCAGTTCTTACCAATTTCAAATTGCATTGCAAGCCACCAGCTATACTAACGCAACTTTATTATTATTATTGATAAAACCATCATCGCTGGAGGAAAAGCTGAACAACACATCCATATCGGTACTATGGCACTTCACTATAAACTTGCCTCGGTTTTGGTTCACACATTATTTGCTAGTCATTACAGCGTGTCAGAAGACCAAGGTCACAAACTTGAAATATTTCAGGTATTTGACAACTGTAGACTGTTTTTTTGAACAAAGTTATTATACCATGTTGGTGGAAAAGTAAGTTATGCTCATGTTCCAACGCCTGTAATTTGAAAACGGCTAGTCCAAACGTAAAGTGTCATGCATGAAAGTTGTAGAGCACTAATTTCTGTGTGAAAATAGCTTCTAAATTGTAAAATTTATCATTCCCTTACAAGATACAAATAAAAATGTGAAACTATTCGTAGCGCTGAAGAAGAAACACACATGAAAACATGGATAGCTTGAGTTTTGTGAAAAATTGTAATTTCCAACCTTTTTTCCTCAATGAAGGAGATTAATGATGAACTTCAGTTACTCCTTCGTCAGTCTCTATCTACATGGGTGACCAGTACAAAATTTTTGAATTTTTTTTTTGAAATAACGATATTGATTACCACAAAAAATACCTCTCCTGAAAACTCTGTAAAGGGGGGGGGGGGTGTTTAGATTAGTTAAAACGGTACTCAAGTGGAAAGGGATTCTTTCCGTTTTTTATTAGAAAAATGGCAATGAAAACCTGACGGAGAAGGCAAATAGACTGGCGTGCGAAAGAGCGGCTAAAGGAGAGGAAGAAGGCATTTTAAAAATAAGAAAAAACTAGCTGAACAGTCTGCTTCTCTGGCTACCATGTGGAGCACCCGGGTTCGATTCCAGGAATGGCTCCTTAGTGGGAGTACTGGAATGAGAAGTAGAAGAAACTCTAAGTTCCGGGAAGGTGACAACGAACCAGAGTAGAATCTGCTGATCTCATGTCCCTCCATACGACGTCAAAATGACCCCCTCTGCATCTGCATATATAGTTTAAAAAACTCCGCAAGGTGCGTCGCGGAGGGTACTACTAAAAAATACTATCGATTTTCTGTCCTATGCCTTTCAACAACACCGCGACAGAAAAATGACTGTACACATCTAGAGGCGCTCTAGAGTCTCCTACCTTAGCCTTACAGTTCCTAGGTGAGACACACAGTGCTAAAAGCAGAACTGCTGTTCAGTATTTTTCGAGTATATGTGCTCTGTACTTACCAATAGTCTAAATTTGTGCTGGACCAGGATTCAAACACGGGTCTCCTACTTACTAGATAGATGCTCTGGCCGCTGAGCCATTTGTACACAGCGGGCATTGTAACTGCATGAACTACCCTAGCAGGCCTCCCGTCAGACCCAATTCTCAAATTATCCACACAATACAAATTTAGTGCTGCTTGACCTTTATCCTCATTACTCGCGTGTCAGAAAGAACAGACACCACTTATATGCATCATTAAGGCGTGACGGCCAATGATCACTTCAGTGCAGAAGCACACCAGGCTCGTACCCTTACGGGAATCGGTGAAATGCCAAGAGTGAAGAGGACAGTGGGCAAGGGGCACTAAGTTGCAGTGTGTGGATAAGTTGAGAATTTGCATCTGACGGGAGGCGTGCTAGAGCAGTCCGTACAGTTGCCATGATCGCTGTGTCCGGATGACTGAGTGTCAGAGCATCTGCCTAGTAAGCAGGACACCTGGGTTCGAGTACTGGTCTGGAATACCTTTGAAACCTTCCCGTCTCCTCTATACCTCTTTTGTTAACGATAACCTTCACTTTTACAGTAACCTATCTCTTGCTTCATAATAACAAATGAAATCTTCCCTTTGTAATTTATTCTCTTTCTCAATCTTCGCATACAAATTTAATTGCTGCTTATTAAAAGTGATTTTCTGATTATTTCGACAAAACATAGAATGTGTCGTCGTCGTGGCCCTCAGTCGTTCTCTGCAATAACCCAAAACTGTTCCTTACTTTTTTTATTTTTTACTGTTACTGGATCGCCATCTGACTGTTACATTGAACTGCGACATGAATATCCTTACTCTGGTTTACTATACTCTATTAACTGCTGGTGGGCTGTCATAATAAGTGGCTGTATTTATTACCAAAGCTGACGTTATTCTTTAATAGCAAAGCTGACGTTATTCTTTAATTAATTTGACTGAAGTTACGTAATTCATAGTAACACTTTTTCTTGACTACCATAAAATTTTTGCAAAGTTTTATGTTGATGGTTTTTGAGATGGATTATAATCAGTAATGCAACATTGCTGTGCAAAAATTAATTATATTCTGAAAACGCTTCAAATATTTACTGTTGGTAATGAAATGATTTTATAAACGTTCAAATGGGACCTACGTTTTACAATAATCTTACAACTAGCTTTGCGCAAACATACCTTCAGTAGTCTTGAGTTTCGCAAAGAAAATAATTCAATAATATTAGTTCCTCTTATGATAATAGTTAGTTGATGTCTCTGTACATCCGTTTATGATCTCTTGTAAATCATAGCTGGTGGCTGGCAGGCACACTACTCCTCTCAACCTCTCGCTTCAGACCTGCTATCAACTCGCTTCACATCTCGCTTACTGCTGACTTCCTACGAACGCTGAAGTGCGGTCTCTCCTGCCAACAATGCTTTCTGGTGCAGACAATCCCTGCTACCATTACAAAATGTATCAATGCGCGGTCTTTCCCGCTCTTTCCTTAAAATGTATCCGTACGCGGTTTCTCCCGCCCTTTTTAAAATTATATCAACAATACATTAGTGCAGATATTCCCTGCGACCACAATTATTTCCAACATGACAAATATTAATTATTCCTACTTAATCCTAGTAATAAAATATAAACATCTTTCATAAATTGTGGTTTGACAATAGAAATATAAATGTCTTACAGTTTTTCAACTTTTCCCATTGATTTCAATCAATGCCCACTCGCAGCAAAGATCTGTAAACACTTTGTGTAAGAAGTGGATAGCTGAAAGCATTGGAACCACCGTTTTTTACCTACACGAATGTGTATTACCACCGTTCAGTATGCTTGTTCAAAAAGGTGTCATGTAGTCTCCAATGTAAGTCCTCGACAAGTGTACTTCAAGCTTTGGGTTAGTTGAACAGTTCCCCCACGAATGTGTTTTTTAATTTTATAAAAACAAATCTTTACATACTTGGTTAAAAAATACTGACAATTGTCGGTTTCTCGTAAATGTGATGTAACAACAAAACTAGGCTTATTTCTAATTGCAGTTTAGCCTGTTGGTCGTGATATGAATGCCAATATGCAAGCCATGTGTATTTTTTAAAAATGTTGCATAACCATTAAGTTACAACAATAGCACGATGTGTGCTTGGCACTCAAAATCCTTACATATTTTGACAAATAATGTACACAATATTATTTTGGTGCATACACTGAATTTTCATTCTCAATCAGAGAGATGAAGCCATACTTGTATATTATTATAGGAGACCTTCATGTGTTTGGTACTGGATACCTTTATGTATTTCGATAAATAATTTTGTTTTGGTGCAAAAATGTTATTTTTCAGAGACTGAACTTTACTCCCTGTATGGGATCGTTTCTCATAATGGTGTTTAACCTGTGCTGTGTCTACATTTTGTGTTTGATGCATTACGAAGTTAAACCTGTGTATCACAAAAATGTGCTGATTACATGATACAACATATCAAACATCACATCAGAATGCGTCATTTTAGTAGGGTCTGTTGTACCAAAGTGTCAGAAAATGTAACATCAGTGAATAAACATTCTACCACAGGTGTATCAAAGATAAAAAATAATAAATATGTTATATTAGCTAGTCAATAACGTCATTTACGTTATCTTGGTGCATTATCTTTTCCCCACTGAAATGATGTTTGGTTAGGTTTGTTTTTCTGTACAGCTTCATTTAGGTTTATGATGAAGTGCCAAATGTCTGCGTAGCGTGTTACTTTAACAGAGCACATGTGTTTAGTATTGTTGAAGAGCAATTTAGTTGTGGATAAAGTATTTGGGTAGGTAACGTGAGCGTATACAATCATGATTTAGGTGTCGAGTAGGAGTTACACTACAACTGCACTTTTTAGTACGTGAAACGTTAATTTCTGTTACATATTTTAATAGACAATAGGGATATGGAAATTTTGCAAGTTACATCATGTATGTATTTTGATGCTGTGTGCACGCGTATATGAGGAAATTTACTAACGAAGCATAATTTAATTACAGTATTCGACACAAAGATTTTTTCGTATTTTTAATAAGTAATAAAGGTCGTTTGCATACTTATGAATATGACCAAGATGGCACCTACATAGTGATTAGCATGTTTAATTTGAAAATCCGGTGAAATACTGCTCCCTGACAAGGAGACCTAATTACGTGTGTGTTGACTTAGAAGCTCTTTGATTGGAAATTGGAAATTTGTGGTAAGGACTATGGGATAAAACTGCTGAGGTCATCGGTCCCTAGGCTTACGCTCTACTTAATCTAACTTAAACTAACTTACGCTAAGGACAACACACACACACCAATGCCCGAGGGAGGAGTCGAACCTCCAACGGGAGGACCCGCGCGAACCGTGACAAGACGCCCTAGACCGCGCGGCTACCCCGCTCGGCTCTTTGATTCGTCAACTTACTAGAAATGGGAGTAAGTAATGATGACTTCACAGAAAAGAGGGGGTGTCTGTAACATCATGATGGCTGAAGTCATAGGACGGACGTATCCACTTACATAGTCAGTTTTTATTATGTAAGCAAGAATAAGTACTATATTTGTACGCTCAGAAGTGTAGCTCCTACATTTTAAAGATAATGAAAACAATGTATAGCGAGAACTAAAAGAAATTCACTGAGTTACGTCGCCTCCGGTTTGAATGTGGTGCATAAAGAACACATTTCTACCGGAAGTGCATGGAGATAAATGCATCACAATTACTTCAACAGTCGACGACCAACATCGTATCCAGTGTCTTCCCACGACTTTTGGCCACTCTGCCTGTGTTTCAGTCACTTTTAAAAATAATTTCGTTCAAGAGGCGGCAGTGTTTCCGGTTTTCTCGACTCTTCAAGCTTAGCGTGACGGCGGTCAGCTTTGCGTGACGATGTCGAGCGAGAAGTTGGATCAGCTAGGTTAATTGTATTAATAGATCGACAGCTGCCGCTCTGAAACAGCTGAGCTCGTCAAAGAGGCAACACAATAAGAAGTTACCGTATCAGGGCAACGATTACTCGCAGTGGTATGGGCAACTCCTTGTTGTGGTAAGAACAGTATTATGTTCTAGTATAATGACTTTTCTGGTGACTAGAAATCTACTGTGTAGGTATCAGCACGGGTTTCGAAAAAGACGATCGTGTGAAACCCAGCTCGCACTATTCGTCCACGAGACTCAGAGGGCAATATACACGGGTTCCCAGGTAGATTCCGTGTTTCTTGACTTCCGCAAGGCGTTTGATACAGTTACCCCCAGACGTTTAATGAACAAAGTAAGAGCATATGGACTACCAGATCAATTTTGTGATTGGATTGAAGAATTTCTATATAATATAATGCAGCATGTCATTCTTAATGGAGAGAGGTCTTCCGAAGTATCAGTGATTTCAGGCGTGCCGCAGGGGAGTGTCGTAGGACCGTTGCTATTCACAATATATATAAATGACCTTGTGGATAACATCGGAAGTTCACTGAGGCTTTTTGCGGATGATGCTGTAGTATATCGAGAGGTTGTAACAACGGAAAATTGTACTGAAATGAAGGAGGTTCTCCAACGAATTGACGCATGGTGCAGGGAATTGCAACTGAATCTCAATGTAGACAAGTAACATGTGCTGCGAATACGTAGAAAGAAAGATCCGTTATCATTTATCTGCAATATAGCAGGTCGGCAACTGGAAGCGGTTAATTCCATAAATTATCTGGGAGTAGGCACTAGGAGTGATTTAAAATGGAATGACCATATAAAATTAATCGTCGGTAAAGCAGATGCCAGACTGAGATTCATTGGAAGAATCCTAAGGAAATGCAATCCGAAAATAAAGGAGGTAGGTTACAGTACACTTGTTCGCCCACTGCTTGAATACTGCTCACCGGTGTGGGATCCATACCAGATAGGGTAAAGAGGTAGAGAAGATCCAACGGAGAGCAGCGCGCTTCGTTACAGGATCATTTAGTAATCGCGAAAGCGTTACGGTGATGATAGATAAAGTCAAGTGGAAGACTGCAAGAGAAACGCTCATTAGTTCGGTACGGGCTTTTGTTGAAGTTTCGAGAACATACCTTCACCGAGGAGTCAAGCAGTATATTGCTCCCTCCTAAGTATATCTCGCGAAGAGACCATGAGGATAAAATAAGAAAGATTAGAGTCCACATAGAGGCATACCGATAATCTTTCTTTCCACGCACAATACGAGACTGGACTAGAAGGGAGAAGCGGTAGAGGTACTCAAAGTACTCTCCGCCACACACCGTCAGGTGGTTTGCGGAGTATGGATGTAGATATAGATGTAGAACAGTACTTTATCAATAACACATACCACGTGAGCAATGCAGTTTCCAAACCGACTGAAAAATCATACGTTTTAACAGCTGCTCGCTCTCTAGCTTGAATCTGATAATCAACTGTCCAGCAACATTAATGTGACCTCGTGTGAAAAGCCTGAGTATCCACCCTTTGCTGCATAGACTGCTGTGAGACGTGCAGGAAGAGTGTCAGTGAGGTTCCGCAACGTACCGATAAGGGTGTGGAGCCATGCCCACTCCAGTGCCGTTCTCAGCAGTGCTAGGTTTCTCAGTTGAGGACCATCCATGGCGCGTACAGCCCGGTCGAGATGGACCCACAAATTCTCGAAACGGTTCAAATCCGGTTTGGCGGTCAGGGGAGTACCGTAAACTCCACCTGGTGCTTTTCGAACCACGTACTTGCACTATGAGCTGTGTGACATGCTGCGTTTCCCTGCAGCTAGACGCCGTAGTGGCGAGGAAAAACTAACTACGTGTAATGGTGGACATGGTCTCCAGTGATAGATGCACACTTGTGTTGATCTGCTGTGCCTAGAGCACCAAGGGAATGCCACTAAAACATTCTACAGACCACGACGCTCCCACCTCCGGCCTGGATCCTTCCAGCGATTGTTGCGAGTTGTTTGCTTTCAACAATTGCACAACTATTCTTACGAACGTATCTTCGTAGCCGTCGTTCACCCCTGTAATCTACGGCCTGGGGTGCACCACAGTTGCCTGGGCAGCGGTTTCGGATAGCGCCGTTTTGCTGTGCAAGGTATGCTTTAACGACGGTGGCACGCGAACAGTTTACAAACTTAAACGTTTCGGGAATACTTCTACTCTCGCCCAACTATCATTGTAATATATTGATTATTCCTTGCTACTGTAGTGTTATCTTGTAGTTGTGAATAAGAAGTACAGGCGTTCCAAGGCTCGAAAGCAGAGACGGTGCTGAGGGCAGATGAAACTAGGAGAGATATTGTTACATGAAGTAAACAGTAAGGGGAGAGCCTTGCGAAAATGCAGACGCCCCCAGACGCGGTCCCGGGGCGTTAGTTCCTCTTCAATGAATTAACATGTAACTTCATATATCGTCTAGACGCTGTAGTAGGTAGTCACCGTAGAACTTTGTAACCAATGGGCACATACAAGTGTATAAAGCCAACTTGATACCAGTCCTGAGAACAGCAACGTCAGTAGACTCACAAGGGTTAGAAAGAGAGTGAAAACGCCAAAAACTGTTGACCTAGCAGTTCCTACTCCGGGGAGCCCGAGGGGCGGGGCTAAATGACGTATAGCAATAATGTTGCAAGCCTTATTTGGCAGAGCAGTTACGTTTAGCTTTCAGCTGAACAATGTTGATACCAAATACGGACTTAGTTAATGCAACTGTCCTAGGAGCAGTAGAAGGGACATAACTAAACCCTGATTGGCAGGCACCTGCAAGAGAATTACGGGACTGGCTGGATGGCTTTAAGTGGGACAAACAATGCCCCCACGCGACTCTTTAAAACCCCTAGATTCCGCATTTTGGCAGAGTTCTCAGTCAGGCGATCTGGGCTCTGAATCCGCGTCCGTCGACTCCAGCCTCGGTCCAGCTCTGCGTAAGTCTGCTCTCACTCTCCCTTAGAGTGCCTCAGTGAACAGTGTCACATTCATTATGTTTTGTTTGGCAACTAAGTTGTTGCCTTAAGATACTGCTAGTGTTTGCTACTGTGGTTAGCATCCACTCCTAGGACTTCTGCAGTGGCTTCCGTTGTAACAGTGCTATTCGCGCTTTTTCTAACCCTAGAAGTAGCCTCCAGTGTATTAGTTAGTCTCGTCTGGAATAAACAACTATTTCAAAACCCTGTTTGTCCGAGTGTCTCCACAACGAGTTCCCTACCGAGTCTCACCACCTGCATTTCTAGTAAATGCCTGTACTAGTGTTGGCTCAGATAGAAGAAAACAATTAAATGCCTTCACTGTGAATTATTCTTCTGCATTCTGCTCTGTACCGCTCCGGAGCGCAGACTGAACAGCAACCCCTTTTTCCCTCTCCCATCTATGTCAGGACACGACAAATCTCTCCGTTTCCGCGTTATGACAACGACTGCACCTTTTTTTTGTGGCAGTGTACTATTACACAGCGTCACCGGTTCAGATCCGGTCCAACTATCTCGGTGGGCAAGACTCAAAACAACGGCTGAATAACAGCCCAGTATAGCACTTTGAAGGTGTGGCGGTGGATCTTTAAGTTCCGTGCCACCCTCCGACGGTGGAAGTACAGAACAGGGGTGCAATAATGCGCCAACTCTTTGGTGAAGGAAAAAAGTGGCTGGACTAGGACAGGCCACTGCTAGTGACTGTATGAAACGGTCAGGGAAACGTGGTCGTATTGGGCCTATCGTTAGTCATAGGCCGAATCCGAGTCCTCCAGGATGGTGAGCGGAACGGGGTGTCGGTGGCAGCGCCGTGGAACTGTGGTGCCGATGATTTGTAGTCCAGCGACCGTCTCACGGAGGGCGTCCACTCTATGGTATAATTGGCTAGCCTTACGGCGAATGGTGTCTTGAGAAGGGCCGTATTTGTCTCCTCACGTGGAGTGGCAATCCTGGTGGGCGGAGGGGCGTGAAGACTCCAGCTGAGAACTTTATGCTGTAGGCGCTGGATCCTCAGCATCCGGGACTTACTAATCGTGGCCCACGCAGAGGAACCATATGTTAGTGAGGGTAGGACAACGTAGTGATACAGCCGGAGCTTGGTATCTAAATTCAGCTCTCGACTGGAGAAGAGCGGGTTCAAGGCCTTTGTCAACTTTAACCCTTATGGGTGATTGATTCTGCGTGGCGGTGGAAGAAAAGTTTCTTATCCAACCAGACCCCGAGATCCTTGGTAGCTTGGGCCCACGGGACCTGGACGCTCCTGATTGAGATGTCGTGCCTGAGTATAGGGCGCCATTTAGTAAAATACACTGCCGTAGTTTTGGCGGCATTGAGGGCCATCTTATTGGACCGACACCAGGTGACCGTTATGTCCACTTGCCTTTGGAGGCGAGCAATGAGTTGATCAGTATTGCGGCCGGTCGTATAAAGCGCCGTGTCATCGGCGTATTGCGCCAGATGGCAGTGACAGATGACAGGTTCAAAATGGTTCAAATGGCTCTGAGCACTATGGGACTTAACAGCTGTGGTCATCAGTCCCCTAGAACTTAGAACTACTTAAACCTAACTAACCTAAGGACATCACACACATCCACGCCCGAGGCAGGATTCGAACCTGCGACTGTAGCAGTCGCGCGGTTCCGGACTGTGTGCCTAGAACCGCGAGACCACCGCGGCCGGCACAGATAACAGGCACGTCATTGACATAGACGTTTCCCGCGTACCCCCCTACACTCCTTAAATACTCTCAACTGCTAGTGCTGCCACCTGTGGGTGGTTGTTGTAGGTTGACTTCGAACATAGGCTGTGATCATATTAATGTGACTGGACCGTGCATATGAAAATGTATGAGAAATGTCTACACGTGTGACATTGACTCAGATTAATTCCTGTAACACTCTACGCTGCAGTCTTTCTCATCTTATTCACATGTTTACGTACAAGGAATAGTCATTCGTCCACTATCATTTCAGTTTGTCTCAGTAATATTTCCGTATACCTGTGGCATGGAAACTGTTGTAAATAATGGTGTTACTGTTGGTAGCTCCTTGCGTGATCACTCCTTTTTGTGAAGCCTTAGTTTTCACCAACTTTAAATGTCGCTTTCTACATAAAGAGATGGACTAATCTCAGAACATGTTATGGACGTACATTTTAGTTTTGCTTGAAACTGCCGATGACACTGTCCTTAGCGCTTAATGTAAAATAGGAAGTGATAAAATAGTTTCAGACGTTTTGCAAAGGATCAAGAATTGATGATTCAGACAAATCGTTAAGCCAAGCGAGACCCAAATCCACATCTTTAGTATAAATTATATGACGATCAACGAGCTTCGAAGTCACGCGAAAAATAAGGCGTGGTATTGGTGATACACGTATTCAAAAAGAAAACTAAAAATTGAAACTCAACATTGTATAACGCACTCTCAAATTTCAATCAAGCGAATAGAACTTGTAGGTCTATTGCGTTTTCTTCTCTTTTTGTTAATTTCACAGATTATTCCGAGTGGTATCGAATGTGTTACCTCTCGGAAGAAAGAGAAATATTTTATATACTGTGTCTTGCAAAATTTAAATATCTAACCAGTATTCGAAGGGATATAATACTTACGTTCTGTGCCTGGGTGCATATTTACGGGGAGAAAATCACGTAACTAAGCCATCTAACAGCTAGGTGCAGGGGTAAAGACACGCTGAACCTTTCCATCATCGTTGTTTCTGTCTCATTATGTTGCATTGCAGATGCATGCCCACAAAACAGCTGTGAATGTGATCTTTTTTGAGATGCACTGTGATTCTCGCCGAACGGCGAGATTATGGCTGCCTCGCCGTCGATTTCCACTTGCCCATTGCCTCGACCACGGCCAGCAGTCAAAAATAAAACTATTCGTTCTCTGCTTCGCACGTGTCGGACTAGGCGCACATGTACGTGGAGGAAGGGGGGGCGGGGGCTGAATGGTAGACACAGAGAGTAGAGTGACAGTGGGAGAGAGAGAGAGAGTTATTGTGTGAGGGAGATAAATGGGGCACAGAAGTGTATTCTATTTGCATGTAGCCCCTCCTCTTTTTTTATTTAACAACATATTTTAAGGGATGAAATTATACCTACACAATTGTGGCTGTTATCTTTACGTAAATAAAATATCTCTGACAGCGGCATATAATATTTCATCGTTTTTTAGATGGTTCATGCAGTCTATTTGTGAAGTATTTGCGAAAAGAAAACAGCCATTGTGGTGCAGGTGCAGTTTGTCCTCCGTAACTTTACCTAATGAAGTTCACGGCCGTGTCGCTTAAATGAAGACCTCTCTTCGAACGTTGAGTCTCGCCCTCTGTGTTGTAAAGAAATAAGCAAGATAAGGATTTAGCGACTCGATGACTACGAGGGCATTATAGAAAGTGGACCAGCGCAGATTCAGGAACTTCTAAAGTACCATCTAGGCATCTGACTGAAGGTATGTATGAAAAAATACGGGGAACATACTGCGTGCGAGGGGCACCGAAAAGTAATGTCGTTTTCTTAATTTATATTCAAACAGATACATTTTCAACAAGTTTTTATATTTAATGGATCGATTATCTTTGTTCGTCTTTGGCAATCTTTTCATAATGTTGTTGGGTGGCCGACCAAGTTTCTTTAAGGGTGTTGGACAGTTCCTTGATTGTATGACAAAGATATGCCTTACTTCCGTCCTTAACACGTCATTGTCTGAAGCTGATGGTCTTCCTAATCGTTACAAGCCGGAATGATCCAAATTACCTGACCTGAACTTCGAAACCCATCTTTGGCATTTACAAACGTCTAACGCATTTGGATGAATATCACAAATCTTGTGTAATTCTTCATGCTTTCCCGGCCATCTGTTGACAACTTGGATATTCGGGAATCCAGCCGGATGTTCGCGTCGTTCTATTTCAACAGCGTGCCTCGCGAACATCCGGCTGGATTCCCGAATATCCAAGATATCACAAATCTTCCTAGTAGCAACACTACCTTTGCGAAACTCACATGTACCTCTTCTGATATTTGGCTGGCAAAAAACAAAAAAGATCCATTATTTATGAGTTGACAAGTTACAACAACATCAAAATGTCTTTGTCACGACTTTGAAGCACATAATAAGTTGATAAACGACATGCGCAAAAGGGAAATTACTTTCCAGTCCCTCTAGTACGATTTTCTTTTTTTGTGTAGGTTGTCAGCACTGCTAACCAGTGAAACTACATTTCTTTTAATAATATAAAGTGCACGTGCACTTGTGCATGCGCGCGCGCGCGCGCGTGTTGTGTGTGTGTGTGTGTGTGTGTGTGTGTGTGTGTGTGTGTGTGAATTAGTGTAAATTAGTGGAAATGGCTTCTATTTTCGATAGAGACGTGAGAGGGGATTATTTTTTGGGGGGGGGGGGTGTGATTGCAAGTTGTGGTTAGATTTCTTTTTCTTTGTGAGGGATGGGTGAATGGTAATTATAGGAAAGAAACTGCGAGGAGATGGTAGCGGTAAGTGTAGCCTGTGGTTACATGTGCATATTTAATACTATATTATGTAATCAGTCAGTTTAGAGTCGGCGGTTTTTCACGTTAGTCTGATCATTTATGAGTTGTTTCTTCTTTGTTATGGTTTTCTAAATGTGGCAATTTTCTTGTAAGATAGGGAAGTTTTTGTTGTTGTTTATCCTTATGATTTCCGCGTCTGTGTCTCAAGAGGTAATTTTGTGTTGGCGCTGATGTAAGCGTTCTTCAAAAGTTCAGTGATTTGTCTTATACTTCCATACTCATACATGTTCTTTGTATCTGGTCCTCCTGGTTTGATCTACGTATCTTCCATCACATGTGTTGCATTTCAGTTGGTATGTTGATGATTTATGACACAGATCAGTTTTTCCTATTCTCTTTTGGAAGTATTTTTGAATTGAATTGTTGGTTTAGTGGGCTATTTTTATGCCTTGTTTTTCGAAAGAATTGGATATTTTTTGTGTGTATTTGTGGTTGCATGTCACTGTCGATAATGGATGCCAAAAAAAAAAAAAAAAAAAAAAACCTTAGAAACAAAGCTGTGCAATAAAATCGAGAAACAGAAAGGAGCAAATACCCAATTGCCACTAACAAAAACACAGAGTCCTATTCAAACAAGCTCACAAAATACAAAAGCAGGAACAACACAAAGTGAGGAGAAAACAGAAAACAAAAGGTGGGACACAATCACTTAGAGACGATATAAGAGAGCTGTTCTGAATCACAGTGTGGTTTAGTGTTCTGAGATCGTATGTTTCTAGATGACTCAAGCAATACATTTCCCCTTCTGACGTACATCGGCAAAAAAAAAAAAAGTAAATAAATAAATCGATCTAGAAGTACAGATTTACTTATTTAGTGCATGGTTTCATTACTGAAAATTACTATTTATTGCACAATTATCTCAGATTACAAACTAGTAACCTACTGATCCCTCTATCATCAACAGGAACTGTGCTGCGTCGTCAGGGAAAGCTCTCAGAGGACATTGTTGAACTACATGGCGAACACACTGCTTTGCAGCACCAATCAAAACTTGCAGAAGTTATTTTCTTCCATTTGCGCAGAGAATCGGCACACCTGCCAATGGTGGTTCTTATTGGGTCGAGAATCGATAAGATCATGCGTGTCAGCTCAAAACCGGGTGGCTTATTCGATGTGCAAGACGTCTTACGTAAGCTGTTCCGTCGTAGCATTAATCTGCCATTTTTGTCTGCAGCCGTCTTTAGTATTAAAGCTGTTGCCAACTAACGTCCTTGCAGTTTCCTGCGATGGGCGACGTGCACGAAGACTTCCTTTACTGGTGGCTGCTATGTCGGCGTGAGTAGGTAAGTGAGAATTATTCAGTAGCTATTTTGTACTCTCGTGCAAGCGCACTTGACTCCACAAAGATGGAGGTCATATGTGTCTAAGTATGCGTTGCCAGAAAGTACGTGTAGGTCTGATTGTACCAGTTATAAGGCGGATGGTGTGATTGAGCTCTGTGTCAATATGTCTGGTGTGAGAACTATTTATATAATTTAGGGAGAAACAAAATAACCAGACAGTGCTCGAGATCTCCCGGGAAATGTTACATCAGCTATCAGAATAAGAGAGGTTCAAGCTCACGCGGATGCTTACGGACGACTGTTCTTCTCGCAGATCAGTCACGGCTAAAACAGGAAGGGGGGGAGTGACACTGTTACGCAAAGTACACCATATGGTGGCTAGCGAAATAGAGATGCAGTTGTAGTAGATGCTGCCATAAGCGTGGTTTGACACAATGGTCGACCTCTTGTGTCGACGTAATCTGGAGTTGGAACTTTACTGAGCAAGTAAATCCGGTGTCACTGAGGACATTGAAGTGAGTCTCTATGAAAAGATAACCGCGGGTACTAGGCGGTCGGCGTTTCGGCCGGGCGGCCCCTCTTCAGGCGGCTTTTTAGCGATGCACATCCGTCACTGCCGCTCGCACCGGCCCGCCGCTGCGATATATCTCCGTCGCGTTGCTGCGTGTCGGCGGCTTCGTCGGCGCGCCGGCCGCAGTCTGGTTTAATTAACGGCGCTCCAGGTCGGCGCACAATGGCCGGATTAAAACTCGATCCTCCGCCCGCCGCGGCTGATGCTGCTTCTGCTGGAAGACTTTCCCACACGGCGCGTCCAAACTGCCTTTCCCGCCGGCCGTCGCAGAGCAATTGAGGCCCAACGGACGTGTCCAAGCGAAGAGGGTTTCCCCAGCGGCAAGAAGTGCGCCGGAGTAGTGAGGTTTTCACTTCGCTTCTCATCTCGTGTAGCAGCTTGTTAATTTTCATCTAATTAACTTTTGCTAACTGTATAATCGCTTATGCCACTTTTTATTGTGAAAGAAGTGGTCCGTTGGCTAACAGGATGATCTCACATTAACGTACCGAGCGAAGTTGCGTAGTTGTTTGTACGCTTCACTCGCATTCGGGACGACGATAGTTCAGATCGGCGTCCGGGCATCCAAATTTAGGTTTTCCACGAGCTCCTTTAATCACTTAACAGAAATGCCTGTATAGTGCCTTTGAAAAGACACGGCCGATCTCCTTCCCCACCGTTCCGTAATCCGAGCTGCTTCTCCGGCTCTAATGATCACGTTGCCGACGGTACCGTAAACACTAATTTTGATTCCTTCCTTTCTGTACAAAAGTACACCTATAATCTAAAAATCGCTTTAAATTGGGGAGTGAGACTGTACTTTTCATGAGCAACATGTTAAAGTTGTTTACTATTCCATTGAACAATGAAGCGTGGACGACTGACTGCTCTGCTCCTCTCTGGGAACTATAAATTGCTTTAATTTAATCAGTGCGGTTTCTTCGTGAATGATACACTGCCGACCACTTCAAATTATAACTCCAAGAAAAATAGCAAATAACTAAATTTTGCTTTTTCTTTCCTATACAACATAAGAGGAAGAACACACATTAAATTTGTAAACTGCTTCAGGAACATAGCTTACGGAATGCAACACACAAATCTGCCATTCCTAGCGGGAACAATGACTGTAACACTGCTGTGTTCCGACTCAAAATGAACTTCGATGACAGATACGGAAATGTTTTTGTATGCTGCTTCAGCTTTATGACAGATTTGGTCAGATGTAGCAGGCTGACGAGTGGTGGCCTGCCAGTCTCTCAGCAACCATGATCGTGAGATCTGTCAGCGTGCTGGCCTGGGTGACAGTCGAACAGCCTCTGTATCCAGGCAGGTCAGGACAAACATGCGTTATACTGATGACAGGTGTCACAGAGACATAGAAGACAGGGCACAGCCACCCACCTTAAGGCGTCAGAAATGTAACAGCTTCTGTCCGAACCTCGGGCTTTGCGAACCGGAAGTGATTATATGCTCTACCCAAAGGCACCCAATACATCATGTCAGATCTACAATGACGAATATAGTATCACAATAATTGACCTCCTCAGATCCTCCACACATAGCTACATCCATCGTGATGCCTATGAAGAAGAGGTACTCACCTGGAAAGCTGAGTTTTTAGCACTGGGGTATCTTATTAGAAGTGTAGTAGCGAGCAGTTGAGAAGGACATCCGATATTTCTGAATCTGGGAGAAATTACCTGTAATCCTTTATTATCGAAATGAAAACTTGTTTATAATGCTATTTTGTTGATTGTGTTGATGGAGGAGATTTTTAGAGGAATATCTTAATGTAATCCATGCAAGCGCAACAGTAAAATGTCTGTTTGTCAGAACTATCAATTGAAGGAAATCTTTGTCCCTTAGATAACTAATAGTATTCATAATTTGTGTTGATTTTATCTGTTTCTTTTCATTTTGTGACATATCACAGTATTGGTTATGTCTATAATATTTGTAGACAGAATTTTATAAGTGTTAGTCGTCTTATGTTGCACAGTCTTATTTGACACTAATCAGACTTCGGTTTTCGAAGGATCGCCCTTCGTTAAAGTTGGTAATTCTTTGAAATGTTTCAAATATTTTGTCGTGCGTGCATTGCACTTACGCCATATGCAGTACAGACAGTTTCTGATAAGCAAAGAAAATTTAGAATGGGTTATTTTTCTTTAGCTCTGCAGTTACTGACTTCAATTTGCTTTTGACAACAGTGGAGGAAGTATTGTTCAAATGGCTCTGAGCACTATGGGACTTAACATCTTAGGTCATCAGTCCCCTAGAACTTAGAACTACTTAAACCTAACTAATTTAAGGACATCACACACATCCATGCCCGAGGCAGGATTCGAACCTGCGACCGTAGCGGTCGCGCGGTTCCAGACTGAAGCGCCTAGAACCGCTCGGCCACTCTGGTCAGCGGAGGTAGTATTAAACAGCTATTTTCTTCCGTGTTGAACAGTATTTTATTTCGTGGATACTTCGAGTCACACTTTGCAATTCATGCTATGTTACTTTCACAATGTACTTCAGTGTCGAATGTCAGTTAGATAGTTTACACTGAGGACGTAATTAGTTTCTTTTGACATTTAATTACATTAATTTTCACTATTTCAGATTGAGCATTTCATTAAGATTTGAGTTTTGTTTCAGCGACACTATTCACATGCGAAACACAGGGCCAAACAGCAGTCAGTTACACGAGGAGAAGGTTTTTGAAAATAGAATATTCAGTATCTCATATGTAGATAAATTACAAAAAAGCTTATGCCACAACCCAAGAGCGCTGAAATCCTATTTTTGGTTGAAGTATCCTATGCGTAACCATTCTCAATCTACACCATCTAGATGGCGTTTTCTTTCTTTCTTTCGTGCGTTGCGCAAAATGCTAACAGTTTACATATGCATATGAAAGCCAATTTGTCGTTTGCTCCACAGCGCCTTCATGGTACTACTATTTTAATGACGAGCGGTGCATTCAGGGGCTCAAGAGTACTCAGGATTCTCATCCTGAAACTTGGTAATTGGAGTTCTCTAAGAAGATTCATACAAAATGTATGGCGTCTATCTCCGAGAACCTTTCACTTAAGATTTTTCAGCGTTTGTCTTACACTCCCTCGCTAAGTCTCATCATATACTCTCGTAATGTCTTCATTAACAACGATACAAATAGATAAACTTTCTAAAATTTGAAGATATCAGGCATAAAATGAAGGGAGTGCAGTGTTATCTACAATTTGTATACAAAAAAGGCAGTGAATATATGAGTCACTGGGCTGAGGATTTTATATAACCTACGCCTCTTGAGCTCTGCATGTAATTTAAGGATTTCAGCAACTAAAGGTAAGGTAATGTTTTTCCTAGGTAAGTAACGAGTGAGATACAACATTTGTATCGATGGTGAAACACTGAATGTTTCATTCCAGTTTCTCGGCTGCAACATATCTTACGAAAAAGAAAAGAACATGAAAATTATAGCAAATCTTTTCAAATTATATGGTTCAGCTGCAGGAATCTTCAAACAGAAAATAGGAAAAGAGATGTACATAAATATGTATAAAGTAATGTTAATCTTCACGATGTTGTTCAAAGTATGATGTTGGAATGCAAATAGGAAATGTGAAAACACATATGTGAAGAGTCAGATGCGAAATCAACAACAGAAAAGCAGTACACAGCGGAGGAAGGGAAAAGTTCTGCGATCCCAAAGCAAGCTTTATACTTAAAACCTCTGGGGGGAAAAAATCTGTGAGCTAACTGAGGACACAAAAAGTGAAACCAAACAGACATATCTTAACCAAAACGTCCTAATCCATCAAAAAAAAAAAAAAAAGAAGAGGAAAACGATAACGTTTATAACGGAGATTAAAATAACTCATGACGCTAGAAAGAGGAAGGAAACAATGATCAGAATGTGAAGATGAAAAGGATAAAAAGGGAAAAAAAGGAGGTGGGGAGAGAAAGTGGTGTTGATACGAAGGTAATGTTAAAAAGTACATCGCTTATGTCGAAAACAAAATAATCGTAAAATAAATGACATATAATACAAAGAAGGAGGTATAGAGGATGAGAAAGGGAACAAATCAACTGAACTGGAGACTTCACAGATATACTGGACAAAATGATTCCTCTATCGTTCGTGACTTTCATTCGCCACTCTTATGCCATTCGGGCTTCCCTCCTCCCCCCCCCCCCCCCACCCCCCTCCACTCCCCAACACAAGTGAGACGTAATTCTGGAATTATTTGCACGCCTGTAACGAGAAGAACTTTCTACATACCGACGAGATGCATCATCTCCGCAGTATGAGAAGTGACATAACGGCGGAGACGACCAGCTGCCGTATTGGAGACGGTGGGTTCGCACAGGGAGGGCCACATATTGCAGTGGACAGCGGCTTGGAACTCGTGATCAGATTCCAGAAGAGCTCGGCTCTGCCCGAGGGCGGAGACGAGGTACGGTTTGTGGCTGTATCGCCTACGAACTTCCTTCCAGAAATGATAACTTACCAAGAGTCTCAGTGCTGTTTGCTTTGCGCATAAAAATCTCTCTCATCTCGTTGGACTGCAGACTGGAATGCTAGATTGCTTTTATTCAATACTGCGCCATTGTGCCATAGCACAATCTTCTGGAACAGTGCAGGTAAGACCAAGAAATGCTCCTTCTACAGAGTAACTGAGAACTGTGCGTGACACAACGTGTCGCTCGCATTGCGAAAGCAAGTACTTATAAATTCCGATTACAGTATCACCCATGTACTCTGAACTGGAACAGCCTTGGCCACCCTACTTTCCAAAGTATGTGATACCAATTAATCTAAACTGAATCTGACTGTTTTTAACAGAAACAGGATGCCGGTGCCAGTCAATCGAGCGATAACGCTGTAAGCTATAAACAGGGGTGTTACTAAGCACCGTTGACGGCACAGTTTCAAGTGAACTCGGCACACAGCACGTATGACTAGACAGAGAGAGTGGAGAGAGAGGGACAGGGACTTTGGGAAGGACACTTATACATGAGGAACCAATGACAGGCTTGGGACGCTGGTCTAGGACGCAGTGTGTGATCGTATAAGGAGAGGAGTCTCTCTGTCCCACCGAGCCACTGAAGAACATACTGAAGGTAACGCTTAATTAGAGCCAATGAAACGGCGGTGCGTCTTCAGGCAACGAGAGAAAAATCCGAATCGATGGAAAAACTCCGAACAAAACTCGGGGAGTATGACGCTCCAGAACAGCGTAGCAGAGCATGTTAGGAAGCAGGGTAAAGAGCAGAGAGTAGGATAAGGGGACGCTCTGAATGAGATGCATGCGGACTATACAGATAAAAAGAGCCGGGCAGAGCAAAACAGGAGTATCAATAACCGTACAAGGATAGGCAGAAGATGATGCATTAGCATCAGTGTATCTGATGGTACCTTAGGCGAAAAGCTGAAGAACTCTGGTTGTTGTGTCGTGGGTGCAGGTCGTAGTAAGAACGTCAGTTCGTAGCAAATGGAATTGTGCAAGCCAGGCATCGTCTGTATAATAACAAGTAAGACTTGGTATTTTCGTGCATACGATTCCTCCAATATAAATAGAGCAAAAGAAACTTTTTTTAAAATAAATATAGCAGTTACAAACCACTTCCACCTGACATCAGTTTCAAGTCACCTTCCAGTGTATACCTCTCGTAACAAGGGATTTAACATTATAGCCAAGTCAAGATTCTTCTCGCATAGGCCAACTGGCTAGTTCCCTTCTAACGGAGCCTATCGCCCATTCTCAAGCAGAGCTCGCGTTTTGGATGCTGCAGCACGCCTAAGTACTTTTCAGACTTTCTCGACACCGCTACATCGATTTTATTCCTAGACGCAAAAAAGCAAGGACATAAAGTATATACAAAAAAACTTTTACTGACGCAGTCGGCAGTGCCGAAAACAGTCAAAGCTAACGGCGGGCAACCGCCAAAGAATGAAATGACGCCGTTCGCCCCAAGAAACAGGACATTTTTTACTATGATTATTCGTGGTATGAAGAATAGTTCGTTTTAGAGTTCAAAATGGTTCAAATGGCTCTGAGCACTATGGGACTTAACATCTGAGGTCATCAGTCCCTTAGAACTTAGAACTACTTAAACCTAACCAACCTAAGGACATCACACACGTCCATGCCCAACTCAGGATTCGAACCTGCGACCGTAGCGGTCGCGCGGTTCCAGACTGAATCGCCTAGAACCACTCGGCCACATCGGCCGGCCGTTTTAGAGTTGAATGCAAAACAAAGTAATTATTATGATACCATACTTGTTTCAATGCTTATAATCATGCATAAGTACGGACAATTTCTTGCTAATTGGACAACTCCAAGAAAATATTAGGCTGCATTTCTCCTATGTTGTAGATATTTCATTTGCGGGAGATTAGAAGACGCTGAAAATCCCCCGACACACCTGACACATATTCACGACACACCAGTCTGTCACTATAGCCAGTGGGCCAGTCGGAGACCGGTTTCCTGTGTCGTTTAGCTAGATGCCGGGCTGGTCCTCAATCTAGATCTCAGGAAACACGATATAAAACCAGCTGAAATACGATAATACTCTAAGAGTTTAAACTAATGATGGACAGATGGTGCCCATTAGTACCCTCCCTTTTGTAAACAAGTTACTGTTAAGGCAAGAAAGCCAACAAGTCACAAAATACAAACATAAGTAAATCACCAAATCATGAAGTAACAGACACCAAAATAAGCAAACCCGGTGATCAAAGGAGAATCATTAGGTCGAAGTAAAAGTAGGGCTAATCACATAAGAGCCACTGCACCCAAACTAGATGCTGATTATAACTTTTCTGAAAAATCATAACTATTCTAATTATCTACCTCACTTAAATATTTCAGAAAATCTTGTCTTCATGTTACTGTTTACGCACCCAACATTCACATCTCTGTTTATTATTATTGTCGTTATTACATCACACTTCACATCACGGTCACGTCGTTCACTGTCCTTTATAGATTACTGCCCGTAAGAATGTGGTAGAGAACTGTGTAACAGATTACAACACTGCACACGTTAGGCACATATCTACGGACAGTCATGCCTCCCTTGACCAAAACAAATGACGTATTACGTATTTAAGTTACGCATATAGGTAAGATCTATTTTGGAGCAAGAAAAAGATGAATCTTTTTTTGCAGAAGAACAGTTTTTGCTCAAGAGACCCTACCTAGTACTCGTACATGAGCAACTGGATTCGGAAACTCATACTAGTTCCGCGTAAGAGACAGGTGGAGCAAACGATGTACAGTTTCTGGCTAAATAATACTCAACACAACAGAAAAACTGGATGGCAAAAATTGTAATGCTAAAGTAATTAAAACTCGGTGCTGCCAACAGAAACTGCGTGGTATAATCTCTGCCTAGAGTTTCCAACCAGTGATATAACGAGATCTTCGGTGCGTGGTAAACTTTTAAAGCGATGCAAAATGATTGAATGAGACAACTGTACAATGGTGTATAAAAAAAGTCTTGAAGCACTCAATACAACATCACAAGGTCTTCGGAAAAACAGTAGAGCGAGTTTTGTAGCTACTATTAGGAGACTTTCGGCAAACATTCCTGGTAATTTCAAAATCGACACCGGCAGATGAAATAAATGCAAATTTAAAAATATTAATATTTTGGAACAAGGTTGGATAGTTATATTTGAAAGAAAACATGGGTGCCATAATGACGTGAAATCCCAAAGCTAACATACATGTCAAAAATTATTGAAAATAGGAAATGGTAATTACCTCTTGATCTGTACTCTGCTATGCTTATTTTAACATGTGGATTATGCAATGTGGTAGAAAACAAGGAAAAACATATTGATAAAGTGTATCCAGCGAAAGAAATTAACTACCTCAATACTGGTTGTGTGAGCGAACAATTTTAATATCAAGGAATGAGGTAGTGCAATAAATGAATCAGCAATATTAATACAGAAAATTATTCCAGAAGCAGAAACAATACATAAATAGCTAGATACAATAATGGATCAAGAAGAATGTGTCAGCGTTCCAACAGAATTTTTAAACTCATTAAACTCGTCAGGTATGCCTCTGTATGCATTGACACTGAAAATACACTCCTGGAAATGGAAAAAAGAACACATTGACACCGGTGTGTCAGACCCACCATACTTGCTTCGAACACTGCGAGAGGGCTGTACAAGCAATGATCACACGCACGGCACAGCGGACACACCAGGAACCGCGGTGTTGGCCGTCGAATGGCGCTAGCTGCGCAGCATTTGTGCACCGTCGCCGTCAGTGTCAGCCAGTTTGCCGTGGCATACGGAGCTCCATCGCAGTCTTTAACACTGGTAGCATGCCGCGACAGCGTCGACGTGAACCGTATGTGCAGTTGACGGACTTTGAGCGAGGGCGTATAGTGGGCATGCGGGAGGCCGGGTGGACGTACCGCCGAATTGCTCAACACGTGGGGCGTGAGGTCTCCACAGTACATCGATGTTGTCGCCAGTGGTCGGCGGAAAGTGCACGTGCCCGTCGACCTGGGACCGGACCGCAGCGACGCACGGATGCACGCCAAGACCGTAGGAACCTACGCAGTGCCGTAGGGGACCGCACCGCCACTTCCCAGCAAATTAGGGACACTGTTGCTCCTGGGGTATCGGCGAGGACCATTCGCAACCGTCTCCATGAAGCTGGGCTACGGTGCCGCACACCGTTAGGCCGTCTTCCGCTCACGCCCCAACATCGTGCAGCCCGCCTCCAGTGGTGTCGCGACAGGCGTGAATGGAGGGACGAATGGAGACGTGTCGTCTTCAGCGATGAGAGTCGCTTCTGCCTTGGTGCCAATGATGGTCGTATGCGTGTTTGGCGCCGTGCAGGTGAGCGCCACAATCAGGACTGCATACGACCGAGGCACACAGGGCCAACACCCGGCATCATGGTGTGGGGAGCGATCTCCTACACTGGCCGTACACCACTGGTGATCGTCGAGGGGACACTGAATAGTGCACGGTACATCCAAACCGTCATCGAACCCATCGTTCTACCATTCCTAGACCGGCAAGGGAACTTGCTGTTCCAACAGGACAATGCACGTCCGCATGTATCCCGTGCCACCCAACGTGCTCTAGAAGGTGTACGTCAACTACCCTGGCCAGCAAGATCTCCGGATCTGTCCCCCATTGAGCATGTTTGGGACTGGATGAAGCGTCGTCTCACGCGGTCTGCACGTCCAGCACGAACGCTGGTCCAACTGAGGCGCCAGGTGGAAATGGCATGGCAAGCCGTTCCACAGGACTACATCCAGCATCTCTACGATCGTCTCCATGGGAGAATAGCAGCCTGCATTGCTGCGAAAGGTGGATGTACATTATACTAGTGCCGACATTGTGCATGCTCTGTTGTCTGTGTCTATGTGCCTGTGGTTCTGTCAGTGTGATCATGTGATGTAACTGACCCCAGGAATGTGTCAATAAAGTTTCCCCTTCCTGGGACAATGAATTATTTCAGTTTCCAGGAGTGTAGAATCACCAATAACACTTTTACGAAATATTAACTCACCCAAATTATGTAATGGCACAAGATTGTGTAACAATCAACTACTTCATACTGTTATTGAAATAAAAATTTTAACTGATAGACAAAAAGGAAAATCGATGTTCATACCAAGAATCCCACTGATCTCAACTCATATGCCATTTTCTTTTAAGAGATTACAACTTGCTGTGAAATTAGCTTGCAGTATGACAGTCAATAAGGCTCATGACCAAAAATTTCTCTACTGCAGAGTTAATTTGAAGGAACATTCTTTCTTATAGGTCAGCTCTACGTTGCGTTCCACGTGTCGAATAAGGAGAAAATATATATGGATATGCGCCACACCACCAAACAGCAAATAAAGTAGATAGGAATGTAATTTAAAGACTTTATACCCGAGATATTTGTCGAAATATAAAAAAAAAGGAATGGAAATGTCTTTCACTGCATTTTTTGTCCATTATTACATTTATAAAACTACTGAAAGAACTAAAACCCAGCGAAGCCGGTTATTATCAGTTAATGTTGAAATGCAAGTCAATAATATTTAATTTCGTATTTTTAATAGTTTCTGGGACTGTTTGCTAAGAAAAGACAAAACCTCTCTAACTGAAGCTATATTACTATCCTAAAGTTCTAAAATTCAGAGCCATCTGGCATTATCAGCTACAAATAGAATAGCAGTGAACGGTGAAGTAGTTTTGGGATTTAAGGATGGAAGTTGTTGGTACACTTGCTACTACTCAGTAACCATTATAAATAGTAAGTTTCTTCAAACTGATACTGAAGTAATACGTCTGTCTGTGTGTAGCGGGACAGGATACACGGTCGATTTGCGAAGATCATAACTTTTTTTTGTATGAAGGAGTAGGGGAGAGGAAACTGACTGCCCCCCCCCCCCCCCCCCCCTCGTCTCCAACAATGAGTACACTTTGGTTGCCTATCACCGCAGAGTGACCACGCAAACGGTGTACAAGTTCAAATTGACTGCTGCTTTTCTTTTATTTTTTTAAGTTTCAGAAGAGAATAAATTACAACTGCATCTAGATAAAGCCGACATTGGTGCAGGGGAAAGAACTGGGTAAGCCAGTTTTCATGAAAATAGAGAAAAAGCGATTTCAGTGTCTGAACTGTGAGTACATCAGCATATAAGTATATACAATAATATTTATTTCATAAGTTTAGCATCTTTGGTGCATTGAAAGTAGAAACACCGTTATTGGGGCCCAATGTATTCGCAGAATGAAGTAATTTCACGAAATACAATCATACGTCATTACGTAAGGGGATAGAAATAGGTGGTCAAGAAAAACAGACTCAATAATAACCACGGCTAAGTAAATTTCTGGTTATGATAATACAGCTATAGTACTCACATCAAGTATATTTAGCTGTGGGGCATCTGACTGAAGAACTTCGCAGTAACATCTGGTCAAAACTGTGTCAGGATTTGCAGATGTGTATGTTTCAGCCAGGGAATTGGAAGGAGAAGTAGAATGAAGAACGGAATTGTCCGAGTTAGGTTACAGTGAACAGAAGATGACTGCAAAGTTATTGCGCACACGGAAAGTAAGAAATTCTAAAGCAGGGATGGGCAGTTCAGACAGCCTATCCCTTGGTATACAAAGTCATGGAGTCCTTATGATGCCAGTTTGCGTTCCTCTGTGATAAGTTGTTTGATATTTCAGCAAACTGCAGTTGCTGGATTCAGATGATATTATCTTAATAGACTGCATTTTTAATGGTCATTTTGCAGCGTACTTTCAGTCCAACAGTGTTTCCCAGTGTAATAAAATTTCTTGATTAAGATGGATCATAGTGAAAGAGGATGGATTGCATTTGGATGCTTCGACCATTACCTTGAAATATTTAGGTGTTTCCAGCTGTGCCTTCCTGTTCTATAATCCAAAATTTTATGGAAATCTGATTATGAATGGATACGCTCAATGAATGTTACTTTGATCTTCTTCAGACTATTAACATGCTTGCGAGTTACATGATGAATGAAGAGAAAGATGGTGAAGGTTTTGCTTTGACCATCAGCAGAATCACAAAATAAATGATGTATCAAAAAGAATAATCCGATTTTTTAAAAATTATAGCTATTATGTTATTTGAGATATGTGTGTGAACAACGTACTGTTGGAAAGAGCAAACTCTCGAGTTTTACCTGGATTCCGTTTTGCGCAGTGCTGGTCAGTAATAATCGTTCAGCGTAACTTTCGTACTAAGTATGGTGTGGATCCTCCTACAGCACAGAGCATTAGACGAAGGCATAAACAATTCAGAGAAACAGGTTGTTTGTGTAAAGGCAAATCACCGGGTCATCCCCAAGTGTCTGACACAGACGTCAAACGCATTGGCCATAGTTTCACTAGAAGCCCGCAGAAATCCGTTCGCGGTGCTGTTCGACAGCTCAACATGCCACCGATATCCGTCTGGCGTGTGTTATGTCGACGTTTACACATGAAACCATACCCTTCTTTTCAGGAGTGCTAGTTCTGCAAGGTTCGCAGGAGAGCTTCTGTAAAGTTTGGAAGGTAGGAGACGAGATACTGGCAGAAGTAAAGCTGTGAGTACCGGGCGTGAGTCGTGCTTCGGTAGCTCAGATGGTAGATTACTTGCCCGCGAAAGGCAAAGGTCCCGAGTTCGAGTCTCGGTCGGGCACACAGTTTTAATCTGCCAGGAAGTTTCAAACCATACAAAATTCAACTACTGCAAGCTCTTCGTGAAGATGACAAACAACAACGTGTGGGGTTCTATAATTTCGTTCTTGGCAAGATGGAGGATAACAGTTTTCTTCCGCGCTTAGTGTTTAATGACGAGGCAAAAATCCATTTAAGTGGGATGGTTAACCTTCATAATGTGAGAATAAGGGGTACGGAACAACCACATGAAGTTGTACAAAATGAGAGAGACACTCCAAAATTTAATGTCTTTTGTGCAGTTTCACGGGTAAAGGTGTATGCTCCATTTTTCATTCATCTACATCTACATGGGTACTCTGCAGATCACATTCAAGTGCCTGGCAGAGGGTTCATCAATCCATCTTCACAATTCTCTATTATTCCAATCTCGTATAGCACGAAGATAGAATAGAACACCTATATATTTCCGTACAAGCTCTGATTTCCCTTATTTTATCGTGGTGATCTTTTCTCCCTATGTAGGTCGGTGTCAACAAAATATTTTCGCATTCGGAGGAAAAAGTTGGTGATTGGTATTTCGTGAGAAGATTCCGTCGCAACGAAAAATGCCTTTCTTTTAATGATTTCCGGCCCAAATGCTGTATCATTTCTGTGACACTCTCTCCCATATTTCGCGATAATTCAAAACGTGCTACCTTTCTTTGAACTTTTTCTGTGTACTCCGTCAGTCTTATCTGGTAAGGATCCCACATCACGGAGCAGTATTCTAAAAGAGGACGGACAAACGTAGTGTAGGAAGTGTCCTTAGTAGGTCTGCTACATTTTCTAAGTGTTCTTCCCATAAAACCCAGTCTCTGGTTAGCCTTCCCCACAACATTTTCTGTGTGTTTCTTCCAGTTTAAATTGTTCGTAATTGTAATACCTAGGTGTTTAGTTGAATTTACGGCTTTTAGATTAGACTGATTTATCGCGTAACCGAAGTTTAACGAGTTCCTTATTGCACTCACGTGGATGACCTCACACTTTTCGTTATTTAGGGTCAACTGCCACTTTTCGGACCATTCATATATCTTTTCGAAATGGTTTTGCAGTTTGTTTTGATGTTCTGATGACTTTATTACTCGATAAGCGACAGCGTCATCTGCAAACAACCGAAGACGGCTGCTCAGATTGTCTCCAAAATCGTTTATATAGATAAGGAACAGCAAAGGGCCTGTAACACTTCCTTGGGGAAGGCCAGAAATCTCTTCTGTTGTACTCGATGACTTTCCGTCAATTACTACGAACTGTGACCTCTCTGACAGGAAATCGCAAATCCAGTCACATAACTGGAGAACACTTTTACAACAAGCACATGTCTCGATATACTTGAGAACTTTCTTTTCCCACAGTTGGAGACTGATTCGAACGACTTCATATACCAACAGGACGGGGCACCGCTACAATGGCATCTGTAAGTGCGGGATTTTTTAAATCAAGTGTTTACTGAACGGTGGGTCGGTCGCACTGGACCAAATGATTCAGCTTTACAATACTGGCCTCCACGGTCACCGGACCGGACTGTATGTAATTATTTCATGTGAGGATTGGAAAAGACTCGGCTTATATACCTCCTTTACCATAAACAGTGGATGAACTGAGACATCGCATAACAGCAGCTGTGGAAACTGTAACTCAAGACATGCTCGCTGTAATGTGGGAACAATTTGAATACCGCTTTGACATATGCCGTCCATCTCAAGGGAGGCATATTGTACACCTATGAAAAGGTATGAAAAAAACTTTTTGACTTTCTCGTTTATCAAAAAATAAAATTCATTGTATATGTTCACTAGTTTCAGAAATACAGACGTGCCAAATCGGATGTTTATTTTCGAAATACCCTGTATATAGGGCTCTTCAGTGTCCTCGTCCAAGGCACGAGTGATGAAGTGAAAAAGGATTGACGTCCCTTCATTCATGTCCTTTTTTGCAGTGCATTCAGGATATACATAGAAAAGCATTCACCTGTAGCAAAAGCATGCATACCGAACGAATGCGAAGAATCTTGCCGCTTAAAGTAAAATTCATTGGTTGCTGTCTTGGCAGGGATACGTTTTTTGCAATGTCTATGCTGACAGCCACCTTATTTTTTGCCATTGACTCCTATTTAACGGGGGATAGGCTATATCAGAATTCTGTTTGCTCTGCTTCTTCGTGCACGGACAAGCTGCCATTGACCGTACTGCTTCTATTCCCCGAAATATTACTTACATTTTTTATGTTACAGAAAATGCTTATATCTGTGGAGTTGCTTGATTTTTTTCCCCAGTTTTAGCCTGTCAACAAAAGCGTATGATTAGTACTAATCCAGCTGTAGAAACGAATCCTTTCTGAAAAAAAGCGACTTACATTTTTCCTCCTGACCCTTGATATAATTTTAAACTGGAACCTCACAAGTATTAGAGTCTCTTGTTTCGTTATGTGGTTATGTACAGCGTGGTCTAGGTCGAGAGACCATTTTCTTTCTTCACTTTGATACCGTTCCTTCGCAAACAGCGAATGCTGCTTTTTGTATGTGTCTGATGAGTTAAAACGACAGTGTAAAGAGCATATCGACATGTTAACGTCATTGATGATGATGAGGCAAGGGAGAGGGTGAAAGTTGATGTTGACAATTGGGGCATGACTCTTGAACAGCAACATAGAGGCTGCAGACTTCGTCTCCACTCGAAGTACGCATCACATTCCATAGGGTCTCATGCCCTCACTGGTTAAGACACTATGGTAGGTTTGAGATTTAATTCACGGCATTGGCACAAAATCTGACGAAGAAGAATCCTCTGCTACGTCTGTGCTTCCTGTGTTGACGGTATACTTTCGGTACAAATTCCTTCCTTCCATTATTCGGACCGACTAATTCCGAACAGAGACTCCTCTCGCTCCATCTCCATAACCGTTTATTAGCGTGAGATAGCGATCTCTGCTATGGAAGCGATTTAATTTGTGCCTCACGATGAGGCGACGGGCAATGGATGACACACATTCAAGCCGAAGTATCTTTTCCAGCATTTTCTCGACGCTTATTAACGGTGTAAAGCGTGACGTGAGAACGCCAGAGTGTGTACATTCCGTAACAGATATGATGAGTAATAGACCTTCAACTAGAGCATGATCTAAGGAAAATATTTTGATCACCGGTCACGTTACGATCTGGAAGGTATTTCAGGAGTAGAGCCTACACAGGTGTCGCCTATGACAGCACAAACAAAACCATCAGATTTCGCACCCTATGCGGAATCTGTGCAGTATTTTTTTTCCCTGGAATTTAGGAGTGGAAATATGCGTTATAGAGTCGAACACGTTGGGTATCTTGTGACAGAGAAGAGTGTAAAAGAGTTGCCTTCCGAGGAACATTCTCAATGAAGTTTCTATGTGTAAGGATAATCTGGAGTAATTAAATATGAATCTGTAAGTGGAAGACTAACTTGTAGTCAGAAGTTGGAGGCGAGACAGGAATTAGAAAGATGGCAGTAGACCGAAAATCAAAATGTTGAATCCACTCTCCATAACATGTACATCCATCACATATAATTTTTTATAAATCAACATCCCTTCTTCTCAACACATATTAATGGTACAAAGATTTTTTATGCGGCTTCTGACATTACATACCAATTTTGCGCTAAAGCTTACTATTTGCGGAAATTTTTAACAGAAAATAGACTTTTAACTATCATAGGCAAAAGGGGATCGTGAATGCGCAGATTAAAACCTATATTGTAGGAACCTAGCTTATTACTCATGAATAAGCTACTCCCTTCTCGTATTATTTCATTGCAAGTACCATTTTATTCGTGTAAAAGTACTTATTAACTAGATAAATTGTATACGTCATTGTCATAGATAATAACCGTGAGCACTACTTTGGTCCATTATCTCTACCCGTCGTACAAGCTGACTTTTCTAAACGAAAATACCTTCCGAAACGATAAACATATTTCTCATTGTCACCTTGGAATATGATTTACCAAGTGCTTCTTCGGCCTAAAGTCCTGCTGTAATTGAAAATGTTTTTACTGTAACTGAAAATGTTTGTCGAACAGTCCTTGATCCCTGCCGTCGTACAAGCCTAGACCAACACCCTGAATGCGAAACACACTTTTGCACACATGGAAATGTATGTGCAAGGGTGTATCACAAATCCACGATTATTATTTCTCGTCGTTCGGTTCACTTCTAAAGATGTTTTCTCTTCGATCCCATAACTACCCTTATCCCAACGACTAAGCTTACTCTAAATAATGTCATTACTTAAAACTATATAATCGCGATAGTTTCCCGTGGGTCGCCCTGGTAAAATAAAATCGAGGAACCTTGACACCAATGAACTGTTGTACTGACAGAAGGATACATCACAGTAGTTACTATTAAGTGTGTTGAAAAGCAGCTGAAATCGTCAAAGCGCAGCTAGACGGTAGGATTTGACGGACTCCGATTCTATACAGAATTTTCGTGTGAATTAGTTTGAGTGTTGATCTTTATGAACTATAGATCCCTTGAGCGGAGAATGGTTTCCTGATATTCGGAAAGAGTACGGGTTGGCCGCGTTTGCGTAATAAAAGGCTGCAGGACAGATTCACGCAACTGACGACGTCTATCGATCAGCTCTGCTTGTGGCAGAGTTCTAAAACATACGACACACTCAGGGGCACCAAGGAAGTCATGATGTGGTGACGGAGGGGAGCGTTTGTGATAGGGGCCGTAGATGGAGAACACTTGTGCAGAGATGAAGGGACTTGCGCATGATGAACTAGAGAGCTGTATCAAACTAGTCCAGAGACCGGAAACAAAAAGAAATATCGAAACTGAAACGTAACAACATATTGGAACAAAATGACATTCGCCGCGGAATCAGGGTGGATTTAGGAAAGCAATACACAACTCATGCTCCTCGGACATCATAATTGTTGTACTACAGATATAGATATCCAAAGTCATTCGGTGATCCTAGGCGCTCTGAAAACTTTTAACTCAGTACCACAACGACCTCTGCTAAAGGCAATACGTGTTTATGAATTATGTGTCCAGATAGTCGATTTGACTGATAGTTTCTTAACAAGTAGTGTTTATTACGCTTTGCTAGATGGAAGTTAGGAAGATGAAGATTTAACACAACGTCGACGGCTATGTCAAGAGAGACAAAGTACGAAAGAAATCGGTAGTGCACGTTTCAAAGCAACCACCAAGGAGTTTACCTTGCTTGATTTTGGCACCCAAGGGAAGCTTGAATTTATATAATTGTATAGGGATCTGAATACGAACCACGTTGCTAACCATTGCGTCAACTCCCTTGGTATCCTGCAGTACGACAATGGACAGCTGCTTTAATGCCACACATAGAGACATCATATTCATGCAGGTGATGTAGATCCTATAACACACAAAGTGCAACTGATAAAGTAATTTACTTATTTTTACATAAACGTAAATATTTTCTAGCAATTATGAGCGATAAAACTAACTTACAAGTTGTCGCCAGTTCAAAATTCAGAAAACATATACCGTTGATATACACGGATTTCCTGAATTACATTACGTAATAGCGATATAATTTTACATTTATTTTACGTACGCAATATGATAACAATCATAAACAGTATCGACCATACATTGGTCATCTTCTGATTCGGGGCATCATTTGGTCAAAGATGGGTTCCACCTGAAAAATGTTGCTATTTGTTACAAGCTTTAGCTACAGTTCCGGATTCTTTAATGCGAGTGAAGAGCAGTTATTTACCAAAACGAAAATCTGTGCATCGTTCTGCAATTTTTCCTCAGTCTGCGGAATAGTATTCAGATACTTATCCATATGCATCTTCTTTTTTCATTTCACATTATTATCCGAAATATTACCGCATATACTTAAAAGCAGCACCTCTTCGAACAAGGACAACATGACAATCCTATGCAACAGTATCAGCCTCATGCCTCACGATCGGCGTTTTCAGCTGTGCGCATCTAATTTGTATTAGCATTTCTCTCTATGTCATCTGTTTGTCTTACATTACGTCCCCGTCACGGTATTTTCCTATGTCTTGGGGGCTGGTAATGTATTTCTGAATATCAGTACGCCTGCCAGCGAATCCCATTATTTGTTCCCATAAACTAGTTTTCGAACTTTTTCAAAACCATCGTAAGATGAGAAACATGGAAAGATATATTTTATTTCAGTAGCGTGATTATGGATAATGGCTCTGTGCCAAGAATATAGGTAAAAAGACTTTAATGAATCATCATGAATGACAGTTATATGGCGAGCTGTGTGAGAAAAATAATTCTTGTACTTCCTGCAAAAGTAATGATGGCATTGGAGTTGGTATTCACCTGGCATATTCCATTTGATTTGTTATTATCCACAGAGTAATCTCTTTGCACTAAAAATATAATTACTGAAAGTCACCATAAATGCGACATCATGCAGCATATTCTATAGAGCTGACATGCATTACAAAGATCTTCACTCTAAGATAGAACATATTTCACATAGAAACAATTGTTCGGATTTTGGCGCATATAATGCAATTGAAGTATGGGCAAATAGATTTATCTGAACTAGTACTAAGCTAAATGTCGAAAAACAGCGTTACAGTAATTACAGGTTCAGAAAATTGCAGTTGTATCTGTATATGAAGACAATTTTTTTTATTGTACAGAACTTATCTTTAAGGTGAACTCCTGCTTTATTTCTGTTCAATGTTAACAAATCAATCTGTATATTGAGCATGCAGTAAATGAAACAAAAGAAAAATTTGGAGTGGGAATTAAAATCCATGGAGAAGAGAGAAAAACTTTGAGGTTTGCCGACGACATTGTAATTCTGTCTGAGACAGGAAAGTACCTGGAAAAGCAGTTGAATGGAATGGACAGCGTCTTGAAAGGAGGATATAACAAAATCAAAACGAGGGTAATGTAATATAATGGAATTAAATCAAGTGAAGCTGAAGGAATTAGAGTAGGAAATGAGAAACTTAAAGTAGTAGATGAGTTTTGCTATTTGGGGAACAAAATAACTGATGGTGGTCGAAGTAGAGAGGATGTAAAATGCGGACTGGCTATGACAAGAGAAGCGTTTCTGAAGAACAGAAATTTGTTAGCATCGAGTGTAGATTTAAGTCTCAGAAAGTCGTTTCTGAAAGTATTTGTGTGGAGTGTAGCCTTGTATGGAACTGAAACATGGATGATAAATAGTTTAGACAAAAAGAGAATACAAGCTTTAGAAGTGTGGCGCTATAGAAGAATGCTGAAGATTAGATGGGTACATCAGTAGCTAATGAGGAGGTACTGAGCAGCATTGGGGAGAAGAGGAATTTGTGGAACAACTTGATTAGAAGAAGGGATCGAAATGTAGGACACGTTCTTAGGCATCAAGGGATTATCAGTTTAGTATTGGAGGGAATCGTGGAGGGTAAAAATCGTAGAGGGAGACCAAGAGATGAATATACTAAGGAGATTTAGAAGAATGTGAGTTGCAGTAGTTAATCAGAGATGATGAGGCTTGGACAGGATAGAGTAGCGTGGAGAGCTGCATCGAAACAGTCTCTGAACTGAAGACCACAACAACTACAACATATTAACATAACAAGGTATTATCGGCTTACGGCACGCCAACGGCCTTACCATCTTCGATACACCGGTTCTCTCCCAATCACCAAAGTTTAGCAACATATGGTGCGGCTGGCACTTGGATGAGAGACTGCCTCGGAACGCCGAGTGCCGTTGCCTCAGGGACATGCAATACGCCGAAGTGGTACGAATTAAAGCACTTGCACCAGGCTGCTGCGCCATACGACATCATTACATCGGCTTATGGTAAACACAGATCCAGCAGTAAACTAGGAAATGTGATAAATCTGTGGCCAGTACACATTTAAAGAACATGCTGCCGGGTGGATACTAACTACAGCGCTGCCCATACTGTCGCAGTAAGTAAAGGAATTCAACTCACCACATGACTGTCTTATATTACCAATCATTAAGGTCTTTTGAACTATCTTCTTATCGCAGAGCCTGTATCCAACATCACGGTACAGAAATAAACATGTACCTACTGTGGGCCCCATCTGAAGATGGGCCAGAAAAGGTTGGAAAAACTGTTTATGATTATAAACAAATATTTCAAAGAGTTCGGTTAGTAATTTACTGCATTTATTTTCTCACCTTGCATTTCTACATTGTTCGCCGAGCAGCCCCGAGCCTTAGAATGATTTTCTCACTAAGTGTTTATGACTGAATGCTGTAAGTCAAAACTGGTGAAACACATAGAGTGTTGGCAGTTCTTTTGAGATAAATGGGAAGGATAAGTTTTGAAAATCTTAGTTATTGTGCTTAAAGAACTCCAGTACATTCTTACTCTTTTTTCACTGCATTTGCTATCCCAAACGCAAAAGCTCAGCAAATGATTTTGTGACTTTATTGTTAAATTGTACAATTTACTTTTCTGTGTGTACATTGACCATTATTTTGCTTTTATTACTTAGCGTGTTTTCATGTTCGCTCTACATGTCACATCTACATCTACATTTTCATCTACATGGATAATCTGCAGGTCACACTTAAGTGCCTGGCAAAGGGTTCATCGAACCAGCTTTACACTAATTCTCCATTATTCCATTCTCGAACAACGCGTGCAAAAAACGAACGCCTATATCCTTCCGTGCGAGGTCTGATTTCCCTTATTTCATTAAGATGGTCGTTTCTTCCTATGTAGGTCGGCGTCAACAAAATATTTTTGCATTCGGAGGAGAACAATGATGACTGAAATTTCGTGGTAGATCCCGTCACAACAAGAAGCGACTTTGTTTTAATAATGTCAATTTCAAATCCTGTATCATGTGCGTGGCATTCTGTCTCCTATTTCTCAATACCACAAAACGTGCTGTCCTTCTTTGAACTTATTCGATGTAATCTGTTAATCCTATGTGGTAAGGATCCCACACCACGCAGCAATATTCCAAAAGAGGACGGACAAGCGTGAAGGCAGTTTCTCAAGTAGATCTCTTACATCTTCTATGTTCGCCTTCCCCACAACATTTACTGTATGTTCTTTCTAATTTAAGTTGTTCGTAATTGTAATCCGTAGTTATGTAGTTGAATTTACGGCTTTTAAATGTGATTTATTTATCGTCTAACCGAAGTCTTTCGGATTCCTTTTAGCTTACATGTGGATGTCCTCACACTTATCATTAATTACCGTCAGTTGCCAATTTGCGCACCAAACAGATATATCTGAATAGTTTTCACATTTGTTTTGTTCTTCTGATGATTTTACACAACGATAAAAGACACCATCATCTGAAAACAACCTAAGAGGGCTGCTTGGATTGTCTTCTAAATCGTTTATACAGATAAGGAACAGCAGAGAGCCTACAACACTACCTTGTCGAACGCCAGAAATCACTTCTGTTTTACTCGATGCCTTTTCGTCAATTTACTCTCTGATAGAAAGTCTCGGATACGGTCACAGAACTCAGACGATATTCCGTAAGAACGCAATTTCATTACAAGACGCTTGTGAGGAGCGGTGTCAAAAGCCAACTGGACATCTAGAAATATGGAACCAATTTTAAGTCGCTTGTCGATAGCACTCAACACCTCGTGTGGGTAAAGAGGTAGACGTGTTTGACAAGAACTATGTTTTCTAAAGCCGTATTGACTATGTGTCAATATACCGTTCTCTTCGAGGTAACGCATAGTTCTCTGGTAAAATTTATTTGCACATGAGACAAAGACTACAAGCACCATTATCAGTAAAATGAAGTTGATTAAGGTAAGTTCCTTCGCACACTCCTTAGTTTTCCAAATTTAAGAATTTTTTCTGCTACACAGTCTCCTTACCCGACTGGCCGTTCAGTTAAAAATTTCTCAGTATTGTGAGAACAGTCTAATGGGAGCTGCACTGATGTACGGGTTTTTCAATACACTAACACAGAATCAATAAAAGCATTGTTTCTCTAGTGTTTTACAATAGATTTTGTTCCGACCTAGTCACAAACTTTCTTAACCCTGGAACACTAAAGGGCTGATGCAACTAAAGCATAGTATATTGTACTACCCAAATTATATTCAATGGCTCTGAGCACTATGGGACTTAACAGCTGTGGTCATCAGTCCCCTAGAATTTAGAACTACTTAAACCTAACTAACCTAAGGACATCACACACATCCATGCCCGAGGCATGGCAAATTATATTCAAAGGACGTCATAATTATTAGGTTATTCATTAGTTAATTACAATTATTAGATCTTCAGTGGTATGTTACATACCAAACTAAGAGGAAAATTTCATGTTTTATATTCAGCCGCAAACGCAAATTTTACGTGGTTTTAGTAATTTAGGGTCAAAGTCTATAAATACTAGACAAGGTGTTATTCGTAATGACTGCACCGTTCTACAGTTCAGTTCATGACTTTCAAGGCCAATAGTTACTTAGGATTATTAATATCTGTTTTTTTTTCTCTGTGGGTACTGTTAGTTCAGTGAGTATCTTATACATTCCGGAAAGGAGATTCTCTTGTTTGTACAATTATTTTGAGGTATCAGTGTTGCAACGATGTTTCAGTTTTGGAGATTTCTTGTGTATTATTTGTGTATTTATTTTTTACCAGCGAACATTCGTCTTTATTCCCACCAGCTTAACCATTTCTAATTAGACGTGATCATTTACCGACACCTTTAGTGTCCATCATATCTCGCACAGCGTCATACATTTTATCAGACATGATTTTCATTATCAACGATCTGTGTTTCTGGTTCATATCTTGAACTATTCAGACTTTTAAAGGATTCTTCCAACGCTTGAAAAGCGTTCTCCCTGTAGGTAAAATAAATTTCTGCACCTAATAATGAACTTAAGTTGTTCACAAGTAATTTGAGTAATTCTTAAATGTGATTATTGAGACTGGTGGCGAATATCCTTAAGTCTAAATCTATTAACGAATAGTCTTGATGTACGTACGCGCTCTTTGTCATAGGGCCCTATGACCAACAAATAAATTCACTTACTCCTATGTCGCATCGCAGTTGTTCCGAAATCTCTTATAAAGATTTAAAAAAGCAACAGCTCAGCAATGGTACTCTGAGTGCTGGAGAGAAGCGGCAGTAGCGTATCCATTATCGTGAAACAGAACGGCAGGAAGTTTGGTATCCACGTTACCGTTACATACATTTCGTCAACGCCCTTGTTCCTTGCCTTGCTGCTTATTTACAGGGAGGCCATGCGGAATATCGCTTGCAGTATATCCTGTGGAAAAGTGAAAAGTTACTGCTTTCTACGGCATGTAAAGGATCAATGGATACAAATAACGTATGAAGCCGGAAGCTCGACCGAGAGGAGAGGAGAGCAGTGCTCGTAAAATACTACATCCATAAAATGCTGATCAACAGCCTTTCAAAGCGCCAAAACTGAAACACACTGAAATACGAGTTTACAGTGACATACGAGTGTGATCCAGTTGACAGATCATACTCGTTGTCGGATTGACTGATGATATTTGGTCTTCGTAAGTGGCACTAACAATTGCAAAGTTCAGTTCAGTGTTATAATACAACGATTCATTATAAGGGCTTAATGGACCACTAAATTTACGCTGACTTGGTAAACTACAGGTCTGTACGATTTCTCTTGTATGAATCCACCTTTGGATACATCAAGTAAGTAACGCTACACAGTCAAGGCTTATTTAGAGGCCGGCCGCTGTGGCCGAGCGGTTGTAGACGCTTCAGTCTGGAACCGCGCGACCAGTACGGTCGCCGGTTCGAATCCTTCCTCGGGCATGGATGTGTGTGATGTCCTTAGGTTAGTTAGGTTTAAATAGTTCTAAATTCTAGGGGACTGATGACCTCAGATGTTAGGTCCCATAGTGCTCAGAGCCATTTGTACCATTATTTACAGAAAAAAGAGTACGTCTTGGTATAAACATGAACAAAATTTAATAATAAACACCTCTGGCATTCTAGAGTACACAATTAAGAAGCAGTACATCTTACTGTAAAATATTGTACCCAAGATGTGTGATGGGAATCTACTTCCATTTTCCTGAGATCAATATGTCGTTCGTATGTAGATGGATACCAAGAGACAGATGGGAAAACACAAAGATCGAAAGACGAAGGCTAGGGCTGATGGACGGAAGAGTGTGTGTGCATGTGTGCGTGCATGCTTGTGCGTGTGCATGTGTGCATACTGCATCTACTGTGCGCAGTTTAGGGTGTTTGTACTGAGTGGAGTACCCAGTGAAACAATATGAATAATGTGCAAGCACGTTTAACATTATCAGTTACCTTATAATAATGCATACGAGTAATTATAAAAGAACTTTTGTTTCTCCAGATGATGAAGGAAACTTTGTTTTAAAACATATTTGGATTCATTAACTATTTCTCTACGTGGTCGCCGTTCAGATTTAAACATTTGTCGTAGAGTGCGACAAGCCTTCTACGTAACTTAATTGCTGCCAAGGTACTGAATCAGTCACTCACGCCATTTTTCATTTTATTGTCTTTCACATTGCACTTTCCACCCAAAAAGCTCCTTAATTTGGGAAAAGATGTTAATCAGTCGTGGCCAAGTCCATTCTATATGGTAGAAGTTCAAAAACTTCTCACTTAAATTGCCTAAGCCAATCCTTCACCAATGCAGTAGAATGCGGGTTGAAGATATAGTGAAGAAGCTCACAAGGGGAAAGGCCTCCAACATGGCCAGCCGATTCTGCTCATGTATGGCAGGTAGCTTGTATTCACCACAAAATCAGGCCTAGCCTTTGTCAATAACAAATTTGGACTGAAACTTCCCTCTTTTTGAAAAAATCACTACTAAAATTCATGACACGTCATTGAATTTACTCAAAATCGTTGGGATCAATAGATAATCGAAAACTGAATATTACTCAACAACACATAGGCGGTTCGCAAACGCATATTTCCGTAGAATACGAAGAAACAACTTTCTGACTGACACGTACGTATAAGGTAAACGCCATTCCGCGGAAGCGCCGCTAGCGTAGGGTCCACGGCATCTGGCTGCGGTGCGGAAACCCTGTGTTCTATTCCAAACGCATTTTGAAGTTTTATAGTTCGTACTGTGTTCCATTTCAAAACTGTTAAGAACTGGATGGCTAATAACGTAAGTAAGTAAATAGGAAATAACAACAACGTAGGCAAATAAATTTCTCAGACAACTTCGATTAGTAAAGAATTTAAAATTTAGTCCTTGTCGATTTACAATATCTCGGGGAAGGCACTTCAATTTTACTCTTTCCAAATACAAGGACAATGTCTTTATCAGAACGCCGAATCAGTCCAACTACTTCTACAGAAAAATTAAAGCAGTTATCTGTGTCAGACATATCTTTTTGTTAACATTCATGACGCGTTTCAGGCACACATCATCTCCCTCGCGTGAACACAGTGGATTATATGCGATTTTTTGAATTATTTCAGCCGTTCGTCTGCTTTGTGCTTTTGGCGGGGTTGCTACATTAAGCTGCACAGTGTGGGCATTATCATTTACACATACTTTGTTTTCAGTCATCAACTGTCTGACACTTTCGATGCGCCCTACCGCTGTTTACTTTTTCGGGCCAACCTCTTCATCTCACAATAGCACTTACAGGTAACTCCCTCAATTATTTCTTATGTGTATTTCAATCTCTATCGATTTTTCCCCAATTCGGCTACCTCTCGTATACGGATGTTATCTTCTGACGTCTTAACACGTGTCCTATGATCCTGTCCCTTCTTCTACGTAGAGTTTCCGACCAAATACCTCTCCTCCCCAATTCTGGGGAGGGTCTCCTCATTGTCTATGTTGTCACCTAACTTAATTTTCAGCATCGTTCTTCAATATTGCATCTCGAAGTTTCGATACTCTTCTTTTCCAGTTTTCTTACAGTCCATGATTGACAGCCAGATTTCCTTTTTCAGAAATTTCGATTTCGAATTGAGTTTGCCGTTTGATAATAGCAGACCTTTTGGCAAGAAATGAAACTTTTACTTCTGCTAGGCTGCTTCTTATGTCATCCTTACTTCGTCTGTCACGAGATACTTGGACTGAAAGGTAGCGAAACTCCTTCAACCATCTACTACATTGTTGTCAGTTTTGATGCTAAATTAGTAGCTAATCTAATCTTCGCAACTAACCAACAGTTTCTCATTTTTGGTTTATCCCCAATTCGGTTTCTCCTGTCAGTATACTGTTCGCTCCATTCAACAGGTCCACTCAATCTTCCTTGACTTCATACCAATGTCATCAGCGTATTTTATCGGTGGCATCCTTCCAGTTTATATTCTTATAATAGTCGCTTGGTTGATGTACATATTGTGCTCCAAAACATTATGGCCATCTGCATTTTGGCACATTGGTTCGTCTTTGGAACTCAGTACAGTAGCTATTCTGCGTTGGATGTATTCGATTATGTGCAAGTGGCACGAGATATCTAAGCACGGGTCACAGGCTTCACGAAAATTACGGACTGGTGATTTGTGAGTGCGGATATGGCTCCAGTTACAGCTCACGCTGTGTTGCCTCGGATTCAGATCAGGAAAATTTGATGGGAAAGTCATCAATGTGAGTACATTATCATGCTCTTTAAACGACCGTAGCACGATTCTGGCCTTGTGTCGGGGACAGTTTTCCTGCTGGAAGATGACATCGCCATCAGGGAAGAAATCAGGTACGAAGGGACACAACCTTCATGGTGCCTTCGGTTACTGCCAAAGGTTCCGTTGAAGTCCAGGTGGCCGGCCGTGGTGGCCGTGCGGTTCTAGGCGCTGCAGTCCGGAACCGCGGGACTGCTACGGTCGCAGGTTCCAATCCTGCCTCGGGCATGGATGTGTGTGGTGTCCTTAGGTTAGTTAGGTTTAAGCAGTTCTAAGTTCTAGGGGACTGATGACCTAAGATGTTAAGTCCCATAGTGCTCAGAGCCATTTGAACCATTTGAAGTCCAGGTGTATGTCCCCACAGCATAACATTTTCCCAACGTCCTGCGTCTTTGACACGGTGATTGTTTCGATCATCCGTTCCCTGTATGACGATGTATCTTATGTAATAGGATACAAAGGTGTCCATAGGAAAGATACCAGTACTAAGCTAACAGTCATCATCTAATAAGGAAGTAACTACATATGGTGTCCCATAAAGTTCATCCTAGGGCTGTTGTTTTTCAATGTGCATATTAATAACCTTTCTCAAGTAATATTACCACATGCTAAGTTGGTTTCGTTTGCAAGAGATGTAGACGTTGTTATGAGTAGCAAGTCTTCTAAAAAAGGTGTAATGACATTTTCAAGTGCATTACTCAATGCTTTGTTGCTATTTCCTTGCTACTAAGCACCGTAAAGACACGCCATGTATGTAAGAATTTTCCAACTAGCGTATACGATAGATATGATTACAGACAAATGGAAGAGGCTGACAAGGCTACATTCGTGGAAATGCAACTTTACAATAAATTCATTTGGGAGGAGCACAACACAGACCTTCTGAAGTGTCTTAACAAATTTTTGCCAGTAACGTGGATGTTGTCAGACACAACTAAAAACTAAAAACTTGGCATATTTTCCTAAAAATTCATTCCATAACACCTTACTACATCAGTTTTTCGGGCAATTTCATCAAACCACTCTAAAGTTTCCCGACTCCAATAAAGTGCAATAATAATTTTTACAATGTGCTTTGAAGAAATACTGCAAGCGCCAGTCAGAGGAACTGGGAATACTAACTACTGCTTCTCTGTACATTTCTTCCATTATGAAATTTGTTACATATACTTATATATCATTTTTTTATAATCAATAAAACAGCGTATGTAACGGTGATGCGTTCCAAGCAGAGAGCTGTCATTGAATTTCTTTTCTCAGCAAACCAGAGCATCGCAGATATTCATAAGCGCGTGCTGAGTATCGGCGGAGACCTAGCAGTGAACAAAGGCAAGGTGAGTCCTTGAGTGAAGCGTCTGTCATCACCGTAACAAGGTGGCGCAAACTTGTCCAATCTCCCACGTGCAGCACACACTTGTGACTCCTGCAGTGTTAGAACGTGTAGACACTCTTATTAGAGAGGATTAACGGATCACAATCAGACACTTTGCTGCTCAACTTCTCATTCACTATGACAACGCAAGGCCTCACATAAGCCAGTGCACCCGCGTGTAGCTCACAAAATTCCATTAGACTGTTCATCCATTTTACATCCCGGATCTCACACCTCCCAACTTCCATTTGTTTGCTCCAATGAAGGGTGCACTACACGAGAAGCAGTACGTGAATGATGGGAGGTTATTGGTGCAGCAAGACGTTGCCTCCGACGTCGACCAGTAGTGGTACCATGCAGAGATACAGGTCCTCCTAATAAGGTCGCGTAAGGACATCGTATTGAACGGGGATAATGCGGAAAAATAAGCTTCTGTAGCCAAAAGAGAGGAGGATAATATCGTATACTGGAATCCTGAATAAAACCAATCTGCTTTCAGAAAAGAAATGTTGTTGCTTTACTTATTGAACGCCCCTCCAGCATATAATCTGACTTCGCAAATCTTCACGCAGTTATGCGATCTGTAAAGTGTTGTTGTTGTGGTCTTCAGTCCTGAGACTGGTTTGATGCAGCTGTCCATGCTACTCTATCCTGTGCAAGCTTCTTCATCTCCCAGTACCTACTCCGACATACATCCTTCTGAGTCTGCTTGGTGTATTCATCTCTTGGTCTCCCACTACGATTTTTACCCTCCACGCTGCCCTCCAATACTAAATTGGCGATCCCTTGATGCCTCAGAACATGTCCTACCAACCGATCCCTTCTTCTAGTCAAGTTGCGCCACAAACTTCTCTTCTCCCCAATCCTATTCAATACCTCCTCATTAGTTATGTGATCTACCCATCTAATCTACAGCATTCTTCTGTAGCACCACATTTTGGAAGCTTCTACTCTCTTCTTGTCAAAACTATTTATCGTCCATGTTTAACTTCCATACATGGCTACACTCCATACAAATACTTTCAGATACGACTTCCTGACACTTAAATCTATACTCGATGTAAACAAATTTCTCTTCTTCAGAAACGCTTTCCTTGCCATTGCCAGTCTACATTTTATATCCTCTCTACTTCGACCATCATCATTTATTTAGCTCCCCAAATAGCAAAACTCCTTCACTACTTTGTCTAATTTCCTAATCTAATTCCCTCAGCATCACCCGACTTAATTCGGCTACATTCCATTATCCTTGTTTTGCTTTTGTTGATGTTCCTCTTATATCCTCCTTTGAAGACACTGTCTATTCCAGTCGACTGCTCTTCCAAGTCCTTTGCTGTCTCTGACAGAAATACAATGTCATCAGCGAACCTCAAAGTTTTTATTTCTTCTCCATGGATTTTAATACCTACTCCGAATTTTTCTTTTGTTACCTCCACTGCTTGCTCAATATACAGATTGAATAACATCTGTAAAGTATATTCTGTAAACCGATTTTACCTACTTCAGGGTCTACACATTTACATGTCAGTGCAAGTTTGGTATTAATTTTAAAATGGATATTTCATAGTTTTTTTCTCATTGCGTTTACCTGATGGCAGTTTCACTCAACATATGTGGAAGTAACATTATAACATTTCATTTCGAAATATGTTTTACGTCTTTTTATTTTTGTGGCATGTTATGCACCCTTGAAAACATCCTCACCATCACTGTATCAGTGACTGCAGTGTACAAGAAATGACAGGTGTCATAATATCATAAATGGTCATCACACCCGCATTGTATGTAACCAAATAGTAGAGTAGGAACACGGGTGGAGACATTCCCTCGCCTCGTTGACCTGCTGCGTTTGTTGAGAATGGCTACACCATCGCATTCAGTGAAAATATAGAACACCGCCGCCAAAAGTATCAAGTCAACAGCAAAATATGTACAGGCAACGATGGCAATAGACCTGGAATAACCGGCGATTTGGCAGTCGGACAAAAGCATAGCCCAGCAGCGTCTTACTTGATTGTTCTCACACCTGCCCGCTTAAGCCAGCGCTCGTTAGATGCATAATTGCGACATAATTTACACACACAGAATTTAATTATCCGTGTTAATGAAGAGCTATAATTTAGCCATGGATCTTCAGCGAAATGTTGCCGAACGATTTCCCAGAGTAGCTGTCTCGTTAATGGATCTCTGCCAACAACCATCTGCACGAACAGTTAGACGACGTTTGCAGCAGCATGGACTATCAACTCGGAGACCATGGGTGCGGTTACCCTCGACGTTGCATCACAGACAGGAGCGCCTGCGATGGTGTACTCAACGGCGAACCTGGGTGCACGAACGGCAAAATGTCATTTTTTCGGATGAATCCAGGTTCTGTTTACAGCATCATGATGGTCGCATCCGTGTTTGGCGACATCGCGGTGAACGCACATTGTAAGCGTGTATTCGTCATCGCCATACTGGTGTATCTCCCGGCGTGATGGTATGGGCTGCCATTGGCGACACGTCTCGGTCACCTCCTGTTCGAATTGACGGCACTTTGAACAGTGGACGTTATATTTCAGATGTCTTTCGACCTGTGGCTCTACCCTTCATTCGATCCCTGCGAAACCCCACATTTCAGCAGGATAATGCACGACCGCATGTCGCAGGTCCTGTACGGGCATTTCTGGATACAGAAAATGTTCGACTGCTGCCCTGGCCAGCATATTCTCCAGATCTCTCACCAATTGAAAACGTCTGGTCAATGGTGGCCGAGCAACTGTCTCGTTACAATACGCCAGTCACTACTCTTGATGAACTGTGTTATCGTGTTGAAGCTTCATGTGCAGCTGTACCTGTACACGCCATCCAAGCTCTGTTGACTCAATGCCCAGGCGTATCAAGGCCGTTATTACGGCCAAAGGTGGTTGTTCTGGGTACTGATTTCTCAGGATCTATGCACCCAAACTGCGTGAAAATGTAATCACATGTCAGTTTTAATATAACGTATTTGTCCAATGAATACCCGTTTATCATTTGCATTTCTTCTTGGTGTAGCAATTGTAATGTCCAGTAATGTAGAAATAAAGCTACTAACGTTATTTGCTTGAATTGTTTTATAACATTCAGAGAATGCAGCATCCCTTAGCCAGCCTATATGAGACGAATGGGTGGGACCCAACACATGTATCAACGGTACTCACATTGGGTAAAAGAGCGTTAATGGTAATTACTGCACCAAAGGTGCATCTGCACCTACGTGACTGTCCTGCAATTCACGCAAATGTGCTTGCTGGAGGGTCGATAGAACCACCTTCAGATTATTTCTCGACTATTCCATTATCGAATAGCACGTAGGAAGTCTGAATACCTAAATCTTTTCCTGCTAGCTCTGAACTCTCAAGTTTTATTACGATGATCACTTTTCTCTATGTAAGTACGAGTCAACAATTTATTTTTCTATTAGGCGGATTGCAATATGGTGAAAAGATCTCGCCGCAACGAAAGACGTCTAAGTGTAATGACTGGCGCAAAAATTGACATGTAATATCTGTGACATCCTCTCACTGTTTCGTGACAACACAAAACGAGGTACCATTTTTTGAAAATATTTTCCATTTTGGGTACTAGTTGCTCGTGAAGATGCTGACGAAAGCTCTATTACTCGAAGAACATAGGGTGACGAAACAAAGATGAGGAATACATGCGAAGAAGTTCCATGTATGTGGATGTGATGACAAGTAATTACTTTTGAATGATAGGAGCTCAAAAAAACAGTGCTTACAGGGTTGTGTCAAAAGCTTCAGTGCTAAATGGGGCTTGTGACGTCAGCTTAACTTCATCCATCTGTGCCAATTTAGAAGACTGAACAGAAACGGCAGATGACATCACAGGAATAGTCGCTCGGTGAGCGATTTTATGGCGACCAGCGATAAGTGACCGTGTCATACGGTTACTTCATTGCAGAAAATTTCTAGCCGTCCCGTTAAAGAAGCAGTTAAATTCCACTTCATTCCACTCCTGTTTACTATACGATCGTTGACTGCAATGGGAAACATAATTTATTGCGTTGAATAGATGTAAAGCAAGCTTGGTGACCTAAATAATGTACTTTCCAGCAAGATGTTTTTCTCTATTCTTTACAAATTAAGTAAGCTACTGCTTTTTATTTCTTTCTTATTACACCATTGTCTGGTAGTTACTCATAAAATATGTTATTGGTTTTACGAGCTGCAAAAACGTGTTTTTTGCAGACTCACCCAAAATACAAAACGCGTTGTTGTTGTAGGTGATGCTGTTGTAGAGAACTCTGTTCAAAAAACTGTAGCGCCACACACTGTTTCTCTAGGCACACCATGAAACTGTAAACAGTACGCAGTTTTACGCTTTCTCTAAACTACTACTTGTATGTACTTTAAAGCGGACAGTAACTACCAGCTACGCGTAACTTTGGAATCTTTTACATAACAACGCCAACAAGCATCATACGTGAAGTGAAATAAGCTGCGTTTCGCCTGATAGATAAACTGTGAACCTGTGTATTTAGGTTCCCTACGCTCGTTCGAGGTCTGTTGGTATGCACCACATGCTGCTTACGCTGACGTCAAGGGATTTGGAAGTCTGGAAACTTTTTCAGTCCTCTGATACCAAACGATAAGTTGCGCTACTAAGCAAGCTGCTACAATCACAATCAAAGACTTGTGTCGTGCAATACCAGGGGTGTGAGGGGCGGTGGAGAGTATTTCGTGCCCACCTTTTGAAAACATCGTAATCTAGTCTGGTGCTTTATGGTTCAAAAACTTGAGAAGAAAAATATGTATTGTTTTGAAAGATTTCTTATATCAGGTTCCGTAACTGTTTTAAATTTTTGAGTGAAACTTAACCTAAAAACTGAAGTCTTACTAGTGAACATGACTTTCCACATCAAGTTTCGTATTCATATTTTCGTATTCAGGACCCTTCTTACATACGTATTTTAAATTAAGAACTATTTTGAGATTGAAATTCACCGATAACTAACGACATTCTCAGTTTTGCGGTGGCCCTGAAATACCGATCCACTCAGTGGAAACATTACGAAAAATACGTTGGTGCCCTACTTATAAATCAGTGCTTGTTGAGAAAAGTATGTTGTTAATAAAACACATTTATCTTTTTCTTGTGGCACAACGTACCCCCCGCGCCTTTGGATTACACTTTATGGAAAATGCGTTGGTACATTAAGGAGCGCCTTTAAAGAGGGCTGACGATTCTAAAGATTACTCCGACTGTACTATAGTATTTAAATGTACGTGTTAAGTACATTTAAAGTACAGTAGTAGTAAATGATAACATGGACCTTTACTATTGTACTTAAAACGTACATTAAACGTAAGTTGAAGTACTGTAGTACAGTGAGTTAATCTTTAGAGCTGTCAGCCAACTTTAAGGGCACTCTTTAATGCTGTCAGCCAACTTTAAATTGTATATTCTGATGATTTTCTTGTACATTATTTTAAAAACATCATTTTTTATACATAACGAAAGCTCATTATGTAGAATTTCGGGATTGGTAAGTTATTAATTACTACCACAAACTGCGGTAATCAAATGAAGGAAAGAAAAACTGTGACTCTGAAATATGCCTGGAATTTTCAGAGATTATTGTGAAAAACAACTTGATTATAGTATTTTCTACATCTAGTTACTCGCTATAGAAAGGCGGTTACCACTTTTCGAACCTCACTGGGTCTGTTTGCGAGACGCGTTTCTCATAAAAATAAAAAAAAGGGAAGCTCTGTCTTACGGCAGGGCGTCGCATCCGTTCACGTGGAAAGAGGCAAAATACAAAAAACAATAAAAAATTAAATATGACTATGGAAACTACAAGAAGCAGTGCGGACCTGTTTCGTAACGGGAGCGAAGTCATTTTGGATGAAAGCGGAATTAAAACTCTTTCATGTACACTTTCGATACATCGACATTATTAGTCCTTCTGTAGAACAATATTTTTGTTTCGTTACAATATGCTTCTAGAGATGTTTTGTTCATTTCCGCATCTCTTATCTGTTAACGACGCTGTCTGGTCGCACTTAAAACAAGTACTGCACGTCGAGAGGTCGACCGTGATGTCATGGTAGGGTGCGCACAAAATAACTTGGCCTGTAGCTGCGAAGGCGGCGTGGCATGGGACGTGACGATGCTAGTGTTACACGGTCTTTTCTGAACGACCAACAAGCAGTAGGAGACGCTGACTTAGACAGCTGAAGCCTACACATAAACGCATTTCTCGCAAAAGTAGTAAGCAACAGCTAATTAGTACGGGAATCATCTTATTAACAGCTCATTCATTATGACCAATAACTCGACAAATGGAGACGACCAATGTCAATGGTTTCTCACTATCGTACTGACAAGGAGATAGTTGCATAAACAAAGAGAGCTAAACAAGTCTTACCACGTATTGTCAGAAGGAAATTTCAGAATGAACGCTACAAAATGTAGCTTTGCTGTCAAAGCCGCTCCTAAAGAACATGTGTCCCGTGCAAGTTATGTGTTAGTCCTTTGACGACTTTTTCGGCAATAGAACCTAAAATTCAAATTTTCTTCTGTTCCTTCCAAGGCTTTACGGAGTGATGAATGCTTGAAGACAACCTGCAGGTATGTTTTCCGACTTTATCTATACTCTCTTTATTACGTGATTAGAATCACAAACTGTCCTGCTACCCTCTTAAGCACAATTTTTAATGATATCTGTGCTTTCTCGTTTGTCTCTTCTAACATAAAATTACGAGTGATAACTTTGCCTATGGATACAAGTGCCTGATTATGAAGAATTTCCCTGCACCTTCTATGCGCAAATGCTGTGGTGGCATGCCATGTAATGAAGAGATGAGGACGTTCGTAGTGTAGACGTCGGCAGGCGACCGTCAACTGAAACGGCTGTTCTTTCAAAATCATTGGACGCAATGGTCCAGCGCTCACGACGGGAATGAATTTCTAGCCAGGTGCACATTTTTTTGCGCGATCTGTACCTCCGAGCACGCCAGACATCGATGAACATTTTCTGCCTAGTAGACCATTGTAGATAGTCAAAATTTCTTCAAGCGAATCGTAGTCTGTAATTTTTGCAGCTTTTTTATCAGCCGAGTACCTCATACGGTGATGTACTGCTTTCACAAATGTAGGGAAACAGAATACAGACGTAGGCTGAGTTAAAGAATTTCCGAAATCCAAGTTATCGAGTCTGTAAAGAGCGAATTTTGCTTTACACTAGCAATTATTTATAAAGCAGTTCCTCCTCATTCATCAATTATGATGGCTCGAAAAATACGTTAACATTATTATCTCTCAGCTTTCCCCTTCATCTGTATTAAGTTTCACTTACTTTAAAAGAAAAGATACTTTTCGCTTATTTGCTGGTGGAAGCGTTTTCAAAACGTTTCCGTCTCTGCAGTGCCTCTACGAGGGATGAAGCTGTTTTTTAACTGCAAAGTAAATAACAATGAGAACATAGGAGATCAATTTTACGCATTAAAACAATTAATTTTGAGACTAGTAATTGCTTTACTTGTTGTTTTATTTGTTCCGGCAAGATTAGAGGCGTAGGTCATTTCTTATATCTAATAAGACATTCTACACATTTTACATTATGTTCACTGCGACATACGTATTATAGGGCAACTGACACATCAATTAACAAAACCAGTAGCCCGGATTGTTCAGTTATCATTTTTCAGTAGATTTCGTGAGTCCTCAGATTCATTCTACTTCGAATGAAGGTGGGATCGCGCTAATATTCCTGCACTTTCACGAGTAACCTTCTCATGGAGAAGAACGATTCGCGAGCAAATCCACAAGAAGTACTGCAGGTAATCCTTTTTCGATCATGCTAGCTCAAAAAAAGAGACGTCGTAGTTGCCTCGCCGTACTCATTGGTTGGCTTACATTTAATGCCTCACTTCATTATTTGACAGAGTAAGCAGAGGAAATGACCGGCGACATGTAGACACGAGGTAACATGGGTGTTTGCTGCAGGTAGTTCCAGCAGTGCCGCGCGCGATTAGCCAAGCCGTCTTGGGCGCTGCAGTCATGGACTGTGCGGCTGGTCCCGGCGGAGGTTCGAGTCCTCTCTCGGGCATGGGTGTGTGTGTTTGTCCTTAGGATAATTTAGGTTAAGTAGTGTGTAAGCTTAGGGACTGATGACCTTAGCAGTTAAGTCCCACAAGATTTCACACACATTTGAACATTTAGTTCTAGCTGTGAGAGTGAGCCCAGGAACTCGCAGTCCATCTGGACTAGAAGACTACCTTTATTCCTGCTGGTTTAGTGCAGCGAGTTAAGGTATTTTCGGAGCTCTTAACCAGGATAAAGCTCTTGTAATAAAAGATAAATTCTGTCACATCTACAATATAAAAAGGTACACTGAGAGGATCTACAGAAGGAGATAAGGAGAGAGTTCTACAACAATTGTGTCTTTTTGGACAGAAGGAAGACACGTACACCGATTCTAGAAGATGGTTATTAACAATTTCGAGCGAGCCAATTGAGTCGTTGTACACTACCGAGCGGGAAGCAGGTGACTGCCAAGGATGGTAAAAATGAGTGGAGGACCAGAGAGATACTTGGACGGGAGACTGAGGTTGGGAGGGTCCTGGTGTATTCACGGGTAACAGGGGACCGAGCAAGCACGGCAGGCGTGGAGCGGTGACGAGTGGGCAGGCAGCAGCAAAGCAAACTATTTACAGTCATCAAACACATCAACACCAATGCCAAATATTGAAATACATTCACAATCATACAATTACAAGTAAACCCATATATAATGTGACGCAACTTAACGAAAATGGAATGGCCAGTCAAGTTCGGTAGTATGAAAGAATGGTGAGCAACTGAAATCTGTTCACTCATTCACTAGATCTTCCAAATGGTTCCTGTAAAGCCCCTTCATCTGCAGTGTTTCCGGAAATGATAGTTTCGCTCCTTTGTGCCCATACTGAAGTATGTCTTCATCTACTACGTTACTGCCCCAGGTTTCCAGACAATGGTATGCAAAATTGGAGTCAGCTTTCTGCTGCTGCTTTGATGTCACGTAAGTCTGGCGTACCACCGAAATATACTTCCAGTATGGGGTTAACGTTCATAGACGTGGCGAAAACACTATTATATTTTTTAATGGGCACATAATCCATTCAAGTACAGTAGTAAGTCAAGCCCTCTGGTTACCTTCTGAATTTCTTCTGTTTCATTGTGTTCACGTTTGTCCAATTGAAAATCTCCCTGCGTTTCACAAGGTCAACAAACGAACTGCGGATCTTCAAGATCGAAGTAGACGTAGAGCGTAAGAAAGTGTGGAAGGTTCATAGCAATTGTCTTACTGTGTTTTGAATGTAAAGTGAAGATGGCGTCCCTAAGATAACAAACCGTGAGACATGGAGAAAGACAAATAGCAACAGTGTAATTTACGTTTTTAGTGACGCCTGTCGTTGGAATCTGAAGTCAAGTTGGTATTCGAGCAAGGATACTGGGCGGTATAACAAAATAGATTGTGTGTCATATACTACTATATTGTTCTGTACTCTCAAATCTCGGCAGTTACAAAAAATGGTTGAAGTGGCTATGAGCATTGTGGGACTTAACATCTGAGGTCATCAGTCCCCTAGAACTTAGAACTACTTAAACATAACTAACCTAAAGACATCACACACATCCATGCCCGAGGCAGGATTCGAACCTGCAACCGTAGCGGTCGCGCGGATCCAGACTGAAGCGCCTAGAACCGCTCGGCCACACCGGCCGGCCGGCAGCTACAACCTGTAAGATTTTTATCTTTGATATTTGTGCTCATAAAAAAATTACATAATGTGCTTTTTATATTCTCGTGTATTCATAAACGAAAGATGGGCTTCTGAAAGGTATTAATTACAACCATGTTTACGACCACTTACTTATCTAAACATAAAATCAACAGAAAAATTTTAATTGTGGCTAAAGATTGATTTACTTCCACAGTGACCTCGCCTATTATAAACCGAAAAGTCAACCAAATTAACGAGGAATACGAAATTAGACATAATCTGATGATACACGTTTCTTTAAAGTTTACGTGTTTGAGGGAAACTATCACCTCTCCATAATTTATTACTCAGTGGAAAACATAGGACAGAGAAAACGCAATGGATTTCAGATTATGTTTATCTGGGATACTGAATACGTAAATTTCGCGTCAAAGTGAATTTAAGAAACACGATTATTTCACAAAAACGTTGGTATTAACGCTATGTTTGGATTTCTGTAACACTAAAATAACATCTAAAATCGGTAAAACGACGTTAGCAAAAAATGTGACATTAAATTGTAGCGTTATCTTCAAAAGTATCAACAACAGCCACCTTGATGAAATTACTTGGACTATCGGAAATAGGAATGCTAGATTGTATAAATGTAGAACTTTATCATTACAGAGAGGTGGAGATATTGTGTTAAAGTTACCAACATATGTCAGACACAAGATCTATATTTGAACAATTATCAGTAATCTTAATAAATAAGATCACTTGTAAAAATTGTTTCTATTTGGAAAAAAGTATGTTTGGCACGGTCACACTGTGTTGGAAGCTGCTTGTCAAGTGTACAATGTGAAAGGTGTGTTTCCTCATTTCAACGTGTGCCAAATTAATGCGCACTTGTAGTACCCGTGTTCGAGTTGTAATATATATAAAACATATGCAGAGCTAGAGCCAAATATAAACCATGAAGATTACTGAAATTCATGGCCTATCCTTTATTCGCTTCGATTAATTTCACGAAATACTTTAGATAAGTTTGTGCAGGACTCCTGTTTCGAACCTGGAGATACCAAATTCATATTTTCGACGAGATCAGCAAGAAAAAAATTAAGTATTTTGTGTCTCTATGTTTTATAGAAAATAGAGGAATCTGTAGCGCTGAACTGATGTCGGACGACACGGAACATGCATATTTCACCGAAATTTCGAGGAGTCGCTGTGGGGGAAAAACAGGTACATTACATTACATACATACTCGAAGTACAAGAAATTTCTGGTTGGTCACTCACATAATTTATGAATTAATCATTACCGGTATGTGGCCTGAGGGGTGATAATTTTCGCGGTAATGCAATATATAAATACAATATATATACAATCTACAAACTGTTATCAGGCAGAGACGATTAGATCCATTCTATTACAACAGATACTGAGAAAATTGTCATCCTGCAGTTGTATATGGCAATTATCGGTATAAAATTAGCGTTTTATTGTGCTTTGTGGTACCCGCTCCGTGTCGCATATTTCATCTAGTTGTCCAGATACCAAAGTGACGTAAGTAAGGGCAGTGGCATTACTTACCTGTTAGGTGTTTTCTACCAAACTTTTAAGGAAGAAATATTCCTTAGCTCAAGGCAGAAAAGTAACAGGTTCTAAAACAAATGAAAATTTCGTTTCACGATGTATAATCAGAATTTGAATAAATACGAAGCAGTGTTTATGTGTTTTATTTATCTGTTACGTTCCAGATTATGTACATACATGTTGTTTTTAATTAGTGTGCTTACATCGGTAACAACGTAATATAAGCGCATCCCTATATAACAGAAACATTAAATATGAGGTTGTAGGCCTACAGGTGGACAGAGAGAACCGAACGATCTAAATCATAGATCAAAAATCGTTCCATATCAGTTTAGCAATACTGAAAGAGATGATTAGTGATCATCGTGTCTTCGAATACATTAATTAATTATGTGCGTCTTCCATGCACTCCTCTTTTATGTGTCCCACTGTCATGTGTATTTGAAGTCACAGTAACACTTCGATGAATAAATGACTACATGTTGACACACACACACACACGCACACACACACACACACACACACACACAAAAGAGAGAGAGAGAGACAGGTGGTACAATCAAAAATATCTTACGATACGTGGAAGGGTTTGTGAAGGGAATGTTATTTCAATTTGTGTTTGAAATTTCATGTGATTCGTGTTGATATCTTAAACACCTCAAGGGTGTGATCGAATGGTAAGCTGTGGATAACGGATGTATTTTATATATGGCGGCTCTCAACAAAAATGTGCCTTGATTCTACGAATGTATGGAGGTAACGAGAAAATTTCTGTTAACGAAGATAAAAATGAAATGCCTTCCAGTGGGTTTGTGTGAAGATAAACTACGGCCATTGACGTGTGACTCTAATGTTTCCAGACGTGGATGACATGTTGCGGTAATAATAGTAATGCCTGAATGGGCAGTTCAGCTAGCAGAAGCTGCGAGGAGTAATTTACACGCAGCATGTATCACCGATGTTCTGGTGCATCGATCGTTAACAACAACCACCTGACGTAATCAAGCCTGTTAGACGCACCTGCTCTATTGCGTCTCCACATGAACCTTACGATGATGTGACGCTGAAGAGAGAGAGATGTTATTTATGACGGTCGATTAAATATAAATCTCCTCAGTAATTCTATCCAAACGGTAAAAGCACAATTATTTCTTTTTTTCTCTTTATTAGCTACTTATTAATTACTGGAATTCTGAAGTTTATGTTGTCCTTGACCCTATGTATTTGATTAATGTCTAGCAGATGCGTGTTTTCCGTTGTTGGGGAGACTCTGTTACAAATGTGTGTATTATTAGCAATACAAAAGAAACGTTTAGTGCCTCAAGACGGCACTGATTGCAAATTTCAAAATATCCGCGTTGACACACTAGAGAAACACCAAGTAGATTTACATAATAAATTATTTACGATGAACAACGCAAGGTTTCTTAAACTATGCAGTTTACTTCTCACAGACGCACAGTACCTCTGTAGTAACGTTTGGAGGGGCATCTCCGTGGATCACTATTGAACTCTATCGTCCCCGTACATTCGGCAGTGATGAGCCCGATGTTAACTACGAGCTGCAGAACCTTCTCTGACCTTCATAACTTTCGGTTTGACTTCAATCGCGAAACGCTTTACACACTGGTGCTCCTAAAAACTCAAGAGCAACTGTTGATTGATTTGGAGTTCCCTTGAGTATCCTGTTTTAATAATCGATTAATTATTTTGTTTCCCTGTGAAACTAGATCACTCTCTTGCAACTGGCTGATTACTGCAATCACTAATCGCTATCGTGCAGCAGTAACATTCGTCGAAAATGTAGTTCTCTACGGCGACGTTCCTGAATAAATGTTCCTCGTCTTTCTTGCCGCGTCAGATTTATTTGTGTGCTCAAGCCTTCGACGTTATCCTCTGTCTCATCGTCAGGAGTTAACTGTCGTAAGAACTGAACGTGTGGTGCAGTACTTACATATGTAGCTAGTAGAATTATTGGAGGAGACGTCAGGAAATTATGGAATTTCCATATGATTCCAGAAACCATGTCGATGTCTGTTACATAGAGCTGCAGCTGTTCCAGACAAGGACCTTCTGGATTCAGAAATAAGGTATAAGAGAAACTCATTGCGTAAGAACGACTGTATTGAACTAGGTAGTACGTTAGACATCTCTGTGGAAAAAAAAGAGCTGCCTTGACCTCATTGCTTCAGGAATTTAAAGTCTTGCGAATGGTGTAGTAGTTACACTGTCGGTCTATAAGCAGAGTTTCAGAACATTAATAAGAACGCCGAAAAACATTAAATATCGCGATTTAGACACGTCTGCTGATGCCAAAGGCACGAAAGCCGAGATAAGATTATGGCTGCGAAGTCTTTCGCGACTGTGTCCGTCGGAAAAAAACAGCTGTTGTATCCAACGGAGTTCATCACGCTGTCATCAACTTCGACAAGGAGCTTGACGAAGCCACTTTGTCCTGTCTCTGTTCTCAGTAAAGGACTGAATTCTGCTTCAGACCCACGAAGGCTACGAGTTTCCGAGCCTATCAGTGACGTACAACACGCTGTGCAGCGTCTTCCTCAAGAATCGGCTGGTTGGGCATGGCTTACTACGAACAGCGTTTCAGAAAGGAACAAAGCCCCAACAGTCCACTATTAGCGAGATGGAGAACAAGGACTGAAACGGTTGGAGAAGGATGAAGACTTAGTTGCCTCACTAGGCGAAGAGGGGAATGTAACGGTTATCCTCAATGCTACATGTTATCATAAGAAGGTAGGTTTATTTTTGGAAGGCAGCACATACGGGATTCTCAGACAGTAACCCCTATCGGCACTGGAGCTACTAAAGATCTCTGGCCTCTTGAAGAGCTGGTGAAGAATTTAAGGCCAAGAGAACCTAGACCACACAGTTTGTACGGGCTGCCTAAAATACACAAAGATGGCTTGTCACTGAGACCAACGGGTAGAGTTACCGGCTCTCCCCCACATACGGTAGCCAGGCAACTGAATTATTGCTGCTGTAGTTGGCCGCTGTAGACATCACACAAAGAATCCACCAATGTTTTTAGATATCAGAAAGTAGATGAGAACAGACCCAAGGATGTCATGCTCATCCTCGATGCTATTTCCCTTTTTGTGAAGGCACCAGCAGAAGAGACATTTAAACTGTTGACTGTTCATTTATCTCTGGTATTTCAAAAATATGTCGAAATAACTCTACGACCACATCTTCTTGTTCATTGGAAATTATTATAAAATTGATTGAAAGAACGGTATTCGGTTCGCCACTGTTACCGACCATAGCTAAATTTTTTGTGGAGTATTCGAAAGACGAGTGTAGAACAATGTCTAAGTTGATAGTCTTGCATCTTCACTTATGTTGATAATACTTTTTTTTTAATTTGACCAAATGGCAGTGAGACGTTGCAGCAATTATCGACCTTAAGACGAGTATACATCCTCACATCAGATTTACAACGGTGGTGGAGAAGGATAGGAAGCTGCCAACCATAGCTGTGTTGGTCGAATGGAAAGCAGACGACTCTGCCATTCTGTATATCAAGAAAACGACGTATACAGACCTTCACGGTACGTTTAAAAACTTTCAAGACTGATTTTATTCTTGGCTACAAAAGAAGTAACAATGTTGGCAACTTGAAGTAACATGTGTAAAATACAGATGTGCATTCGACTTGTCAGTTGTGAGCAGGCAGTATTAAGTAACGGTCGTGCGACCATAGAGTGTCAACACTGTTGTGCTACAAATCTCAGTGGAGAAACATCTGTTAGTGTTCAAGAAATTCTCCACAATTTATTGAAGGGGAAAAAAGAGTGTACAAAGCTCATTATCCACACCTTGATTCAAAAACGAAGACAATGACGCAGGGACGCCTGCCGCGAATTGATTTAAACGCAAAACACGGACGAAATAATAACGGGTGACAAGTCTTCGTGTACGTCAATAAGAACCTACCACAAGACGACAGAGTGTAGAAATTCACATGAAGAGTCAGTCTCTGACGACGTAACGAACATTCAAGCCAAAGAAATGCGCGAGTTGAACACCATCGTAAAGAAGTACGTTTTTAGTTTCAGATGGTTGTATGAACGCTCTGTACGTTGTACTCAAGTTGGGGGAGATCATGTAGAACGTCGCAAGAGCAATAAAACCATGACCTTAGCGTTTCTCTTTATCTTCTTAAACCAGTAGAGAAACTGTTTTGGACTGTCGATGTATACCTCAACGGATCATCCTAATATACGGAGCCAGGACCATTTCGGACAAGGAGCACCTTGGCTCCGAAATAACTATCTGATTACAATGCTCAGAAGAAACGGATTTTGTGTCCGTGATTGTAAGTCAGTGGTCTTGAGGGAACCCAGACTCGATGCTGCTCAACCAAACAAGGGGGATCAACGTATAGAACGACATCCATTCTGCGGTGCAACAACTAGGAAGACACGTAGAGTCCTAAAATAGCAAGGAATCAGACCAGTCTTCCAGCCACCCAGGAAAATTAAAGATGTGTTGCAACCCCTTAGAGATAATATCGGCCTGAGCGTTCCAGGGAATTATAAAATTTCTTACGAGTATGGCAGTAGAATGTATGAGACTGGTGTTACACCATCAAACTTTCGGAGAAACGTCATCCACACAATTCCCAAGATTGCAAGCGCCGACAAGTGCGAGAACTATGCCACGATCAGCTTAACAACTCATGCATCAAAGTTGCTGACAAGAACAATATACAGATGAATGAAAATGGAAGTTGAGGATCTGTTAGACCACGATCAGTTTGGCTTTAGCAAAGGCGAAGACACCAGAGAGACAGTTCTGGCGCTGCGACTGATAATGGAAGGAAGACTGAAGAAAATTCAAGATACATTCATAGGAATTTTGTCTACTGTAAAAAGCGTTCGACAACGTAAAATGGTGCAGGATGCCCTAAATCCCGATGAAAATTGGGGTGAGCTATAGGGAAAGACCAAGAGGGAACAATAAGGCTAGCGTTCGACAACGTAAAATGGTGCAGGATGCTCTAAATCCCGATGAAAATTGGGGTGAGCTATAGGGAAAGACCAAGAGGGAACAATAAGGCTAGAAGCCCAAGAAAGAAATGTACGGATTAAAAAAGTGTAAAACAGGGATGTAACCTTTCGCAACTGCTGTTCAATCTATGCGACGAAAAAGCAGTGACAGAAATAAAAGAAAGGTTCAACAGTGGTATTAAGATTCAAGGTGAAAGGATATCAATGATAAGATTCGCTGACGACATTATTATCCCCAGTGGAAATGAGAAAGATTTACTGGACCTGTTGAATGGAATGAGCAGTACGGGTCTAATGAGTACAGAATATGGTTTGAGTGTAAATCGGAGAAAGACGAAAGTAATGAAAAGCAGCAGAAATGAGAACAGCGAGAAACTTAACATCATAATTCGTAACCACGAAGAAGATGAAGTAAAGGCAACAAATTAACCCATCACACACGGAACAATGATGACATAAAAATCAAACTACGGTGGCGAAACATACGTCTTAATATGAGGAAGCAGTTTCTGGGAATGTACGTTTGGACCACACCATTGCATGACAGTGAGACATGGACTGTGGAAAACCGGAATAGAAAAGAATCGAAGCATCTGAAATGTAGTGATACAGAAGAATGTTGAAATTTAGGTAAACTTTTAAGGAAAGGAATGAGGACATTCTCCACAGAATCGCCAAGGAAGGGAATATATATAAAGCACTGAAAGTGACAAGAAGAAGGGACAGGACGATAGGACATCTATTAAGACATCAGTGAATAATTTCCGTGATACTAGAGTGAGCTGTAGAGGGTATTAACTGTAGAGGAAGACAGAGATCTGGATACGCCCCGCAAATAACTGAGGACGTATGTTGCAAGTGCTGCTCTGAGATGAAAAGGTTGGCATAGGAGAGGAATTCGTTGTTGGTGGCATCAAAGAGAACAGGAGAGTGATGACTAAAAAAAAAATTGAGGCAACAGTTACGTGTAGCAGTTATATCGACTGTGGTCAGTCCTTGTGTCATTCTCTTAAGCACCATATTGAAACAACGAAATATCAGCGGGAGCCGAAGAACACAGCCTGTTAAATAAAAACAAGATTATGTTAGAAAAAGTGAGAATTTTCCTCAACATCGAACAACTGTGATTCCGATTCGGGAAGCAACTGAAATTATATTGTATGTTAAACACTTAAATAGAGACATTGGGTATGCACTTACAAATTCATGGAAGCGTATACCTGATACCGAAATAGCTCATAGGAAGACTTCTCACTATTTACCGCCTGATGTAAGTGATTCCGCTGCAAGAGACATTGCACAGCAAGGGGAAACATAATCTAAGGACGCAAAGGGCACCACTTCTGCATACGCCATCTTCATGGTCTAATCCAGAGAATCAGCTGCGTCCACTGGGCTGAAAATCGCAAACCTTGCCAGTTTCACAACAATCAGATTTTGTCTCTGACGACGTCGATGGAGACAAACATCGACGGCTTGAGATTTTATTCGTATTTGGCGCCGCAGGTGAACCGAGAACTTTTTGCCAAAAAATAAGTATGTGTATAAATGAAACAAAAATATTATCCCATTCATCTAACTATGGGGAGTCAGTCATCAAATGAATCGTTGGGATCAGAATGTGTACCAAGAACTTTTACTGGAACAGCGGATGTGTTCTTAGTGGTGCATGGTAACAAGCGCACGATACTGAAAAGGCTAGAGACAAGTAAGCTGTATACCATCTAAAGGAATCAGCGTCGTTACTAACGTTCCAAAAACACCGATATCGGTATAAACTCTGGCAGTATACAGCAGTTCCGTCACTTCGTGAGATCTCCATGACCAACAAGATATGTATAAATGTACCACACAGCCTCATTGTACAATAGTTAATTCCTGAGGATGAAATCGGTGAAAAATTGAGTACACAAACTGGTTTGATGCTGTAAGAAAGCTGAGTATATTTATCTAGTAATATTATTTGTGAACATGGCAACACCATCGAGGGTTAGACTGATGGTACTGTGCGAACAAGTGGGCCAACTCAGGGAATGACTCCCTACAAATGGCGTTCAACCATAGTCGGTTTTCAGTTTTCTTTTCTGTCGTAAATCTTTTTCTTTATGTCTGACAACGTTTGCTAATTTGGAAAATTCTAAGTTGTACTTTGATTCAGAGCCCACTATAAGTTGTATATCCTCCTAAAACTGGGCTTAGAAGGTCAGTTCTATGGTCGGTGGAAGTTTTAACGACCTCCAAGAAGATGCCAAGGAAAACTCTGAGTCCAAACTCAGCTTCAGGGTATCGATAACTTTCTACTGGGTTTGTGTAAACCTAACTTACGACCATTGACGCGTGCCTGTAATATTTCCAGACATGGATGACATGTTGCGGTAATAATAATAATTCCTGAATGGGCAATGCAGCTAGGAGAAGCTGCTAGAGGTAATTGACACTCAACATGTGTCACCGATATTTTCTATTATGCATGTAAAGACAGTCTATGTGGTTTACCGTCAACGACATCAATAACAGTGATAACTAAAACATGATTTCAATAATTTTCTTTAGAAGTAAATTTTCGGGAACATTATCTCTATGAAAGGGGTTCTCATTAAACCATTCCGTGGCGAAGCAGTGTGCTGGAAAAACACTTCCCCGCGTTAATCATTTAAATGTTTTTATTTCCAGTATGGGTACGTTAAATGTCACCTGTAGGATAATTAAATTACTTATATATGCATCGGGTAGCGCGGTAGTTAAAAATTACAGCAGTAAATATCGTTGCTAATTATTTATGAACTGGTTTTACGCTGCGTTGGAGTTAATTACAGAATTTTATTACTGCGAATAAATTGCACAGATATCTCGAGGAAAGGAAATAAAATTAGTGTGCTTAACGCGTGAATGGGTGATTAATAACTTAATGAAATCTGACTTCTAATATCTGGGATGCAAGTACAGAAAAATTTGATATACCGCATTAGGGCTTTACTATAAATCTGTATAAAACGTACACATGGCGCTACTAAATATTTTGTGAAGAATATCAGCAATTATCTAAAAGAGGAATCGAATGCGTTGTATCATTTCTACAAACATAAACGAAAAAAACTTGTACGATCTTGTGTATGGATCTATAATACGTTACAGCTACCGTCGGACCAGATAATTCTCTAGCAACACCGTGAATCGCATGATGGATATGATGAAAACAAAAAGGATTCACGTGACACTGACTAGATACTATGTCTAACTGGACACAGTAACCGTCTTGTAAAGACATTATCTTGTTATCTATTAAAGCAACAAAAGTGTCTGCCTTCGTCTTTGTAAGTATTCGTTACCCCATTAAACGTAAGAATGCTTCTTTCCTAGCAGTTCTTCCTCATTTCCAAAATCACTTACCTGGTGATTCTTCCTCAGGACTCGTTAAATCATAAAACATCACTTTTCTACACCTATAAATACATTTAGTGACTGTCAGTATCTTTATTATTATTTGTATTATTATGAGTAGGAGCAGCAGCAGTAGTAATACTGCTGCTATTATTATTGTTCTTAGTTCCCCGTCATTCTCTTTACATAAATTCAAGTCATTTTAAACTTTTATAATGTAAATTTATTATTGTCTATCATATAAAAGTTGTCGTCGTCTCATAAATGACTGTTATAAAAAAGTACTGTATGTCTGAAAGCCTGGTCAGGTATAAGAGAGGGCGTGGATGCCTAACGTGATCAGGTTCAATAAAAAAATCAAAATATCTTTTGCTCCCCCTTGATGAAGTGGTAATCTTTCCACTGATGACTTCCTAAGGTACTTGAATGTTGTATTAAACAAGCCAATCATTAATTAGGCCAACAAAATAAAGTAGCAGCTAAACTCAGTAAATTTCCAATCATTTCATACGGGTGATCAAGAACTCACCAGCTCACAGATAAGACACTCTCTTCCACACATTGTTTTAACATAAAAACCTCTTTCGGCTCTTGAGTTCGGTATTTTGATATAAAGTGAACATTTTACAAGAGCTTAAAATAAACTTTTCATCCACTGTCCCTTTAGATTATTGTGACCTTTAGTAACAACTACAAATTCAACATGCGCATATTCTTGTAAATAGACGGCACAGTGCGAAACAAAAGAGGGGAGTATGGGTTGACTGAGTATCGTAACGGCTTTGAACTACTTGTTAACTGACAGAGAACTCTAAACAGTTGGATGTAACGATTACTTGGCATTAAATTTGTATTTAAAGTTTGGAATAAAACATACTTTTCATCTTTACTTAAAACAGATATACTTTTTAATAATTACTGAGAACTGAGCTCCATAGATTGTATAAAATCATTAAGTGACACTATCTTTTTAATTTTAATTCGATTTTGTTAATTACACAAAAGAATATTGATTAATCACCATCAACTCTTTTCGGTCTCTATAGCCATTACTAGGTGATAACTATGTTTATAATGGATCTAACATATATATATATATATATATATATATATACTGATCAATAATATAAAGATACCGATCAATATATCTGTAACATAACTATACATACTGATCGCTCAGTACTTGTCTTTATCTACTGACTTTCTTTTTTTTATCTTTTTTTGATAAATGTAGGAAACAAAAAGGAGAATAACGTGAATTAATACCATTGTACATTTAATTATCTCCTTGCGAAATCAGGATATTACGTTAATTTACATATCACTTGAATGATAATTATTCTGTACATAATAACAAAATAAGTGGTTGAGATTTTACACTCCCATGCATAACCTGAAGTAAAATATTGCTTAATTTTTACCACAATAAAATACCAAGCTACTTGCTATACGAATCAGTAAATACAAAAGCAGCATGAGATATTAAGGGGAGGTTGTTTCAAAAAATCAATTTTTTTAAATTGTTTTTTGAATCCATAAAAGTGTTTAGAATTCACCCCTGAAACGGTTTTTCCGAATACGGAACGGCAATATTTGATATTTGCCGTTGAACAAAAAAAATGCACCTGCCTGAAATCGGCCTTTTTCACGCACCAGATTTTTTCTTTCGGAGGACGAGTTATTGTACCGGTGCTGGGGAGGAAACACACAAAATTCAAATAAAAGTTTGAACGAGTGTGTTTGGAAGTTATCCCCCAAGCATTTGCATTATTGTGCGAAGACTGTGGAAAGTGAGCAGCTTCAACGTAGGGTATTCAGCAATTATGAAGACCATGACAACGATGGACGTCACCCTGGAACTCTATTAGACGCAGTTCGCCAAGCATTCGGACAACCACCGGATTCAAGCGGCCGAAAACCGCTTGTCACCTGCCGTACGAGAGGCTCTGGAGCAGCGCAGCGGGCCGTGGTGGCCGAACGGTTCTAGGCACTTCAATCCGGAAGCGCGTGACTGCTACGGTCGCAGGTTCGAATCCTGCCTCGGGCATGGATGTGTGTGATGTCCTTAGGTTAGTTAGGTTTAAGTAGTTCTAAGTTCTAGGGGACTGATGACCTCAGATGTTAAGTCCCATAGTGCTTAGAGCCATTTGAGCCATTTGCAGCAGCGCAGGATGGCCCAGATCGAGCAGAACGTCCTCTGTGAGGAAGAGGAAGGTCTAGTTTACGGACCCGGAATTGCATATTGATCGTAAGATGCATAATATTGCATTTATATGTAGTCAAAACTTCAAACGCGTTTCTCTCAGAATGACTTTTTTTTTTATCACTCGGTATGGTAACTTCAAATCCACTGAACCGATTGGCATGATTCTTTGTTTCCGACGAATCTAATTGAATTGTCTAGGAGTTGTATCACTTTTATTCCGACCCATCAACTACTAATATTTTTAGTTGGCCGACGAAGTCGCAAAATCGATGAAAAAAAAAACCATTTTTTTCAAATGCCCGCCATTTTGTTTCCTATGCTTCAAATAACTTACGCGATGTGCAACTCCTAAGGAATCTTATATAATTTGCTAACGGAAACTCAATTTAGATTTCAGTCGAGCCGGCTGACCTGTGACATACCGCGCGTTAAGGTCTACATCTAAATTTTGTTTCGTTTCGACGGCACTTCCGCCTTTGCTCTTCTACATCTACATCTATACTCCGCGAGCCACCTTACGGTGTGTGGCGGAGGGTACTTATTGTACCACTATCTGATCCCCCCTTCCCTGTTCCATTCACGAATTGTGCGTGGGAAGAACGACTGCTTGTAAGTCTCCGTATTTGCTCTAATTTCTCGGATCTTTTCGTTGTGATCATTACGCGAGATATATGTGGGCGGTAGTAATATGTTGCCCATCTCTTCCCGGAATGTGCTCTCTCGTAATTTCGATAATAAACCTCTCCGTATTGCGTAACGCCTTTCTTGAAGTGTCCGCCACTGGAGCTTGTTCAGCATCTCCGTAACGCTCTCGCGCTGACTAAATGTCCCCATGACGAATCGCGCTGCTTTTCGCTGGATCATGTCTATCTCTTCTATTAATCCAACCTGGTAAGGGTCCCATACTGATGAGCAATACTCAAGAATCGGACGAACAAGCGTTTTGTAAGCTACTTCTTTCGTCGATGAGTCATATTTTCTTAGAATTCTTCCTATGAATCTCAACCTGGCGCCTGCTTTTCCCACTATTTGTTTTATGTGATCATTCCACTTCAGATCGCTCCGGATAGTAACTCCTAAGTATTTTACGGTCGTTACCGCTTCCAATGATTTTCCACCTATGGCATAATCGTACTGGAATGGATTTCTGCCCCTATGTATGCGCATTATATTACATTTATCCACGTTTAGGGAAAGCTGCCAGCTGTCGCACCATGCATCAATCCTCTGCAGGTCCTCCTGGAGTACGTACGAGTCTTCTGATGTTGCCACTTTCTTGTAGACAACCGTGTCATCTGCAAATAGCCTCACGGAGCTACCGATGTTGTCAACTAAGTCATTTATGTATATTGTAAACAATAAAGGTCCTATCACGCTTCCCTGCGGTACTCCCGAAATTACCTCTACATCTGCAGATTTTGAACCGTTAAGAATGACATGTTGTGTTCTTTCTTCTAGGAAATCCTGAATCCAATCACAAACCTGGTCCGATATTCCGTAAGCTCGTATTTTTTTCACTAAACGTAAGTGCGGAACCGTATCAAATGCCTTCCTGAAGTCCAGGAATACGGCATCAATCTGCTCGCCAGTGTCTACGGCACTGTGAATTTCTTGGGCAAATAGGGCGAGCTGAGTTTCACATGATCTCTGTTTGCGGAATCCATGTTGGTTATGATGAAGGAGATTTGTATTATCTAAGAACGTCATAATACGAGAACACAAAACATGTTCCATTATTCTACAGCAGATTGACGTAAGCGAAATAGGCCTATAATTATTCGCATCTGATTTATGACCCTTCTTGAAAATGGGAACGACCTGCGCTTTCTTCCAGTCGCTAGGTACTTTACGTTCTTCCAGCGATCTACGATAAATTGCTGATAGAAAGGGGGCAAGTTCTTTAGCATAATCACTGTAGAATCTTAAGGGTATCTCGTCTGGTCCGGATGCTTTTCCGCTACTAAGTGATAGCAGTTGTTTTTCAATTCCGATATCGTTTATTTCAATATTTTCCATTTTGGCGTCCGTGCGACGGCTGAAGTCAGGGACCGTGTTACGATTTTCCGCAGTGAAACAGTTTCGGAACACTGAATTCAGTATTTCTGCCTTTCTTCGGTCGTCCTCTGTTTCGGTGCCATCGTGGTCAACGAGTGACTGAATAGGGGATTTAGATCCGCTTACCGATTTTACATATGACCAAAACTTTTTAGGGTTCTTGTTTAGATTGTTTGCCAATGTTTTATGTTCGAATTCGTTGAATGCTTCTCTCATTGCTCTCTTTACGCTCTTTTTCGCTTCGTTCAGCTTTTCCTTATCAGCTATGATTCGACTACTCTTAAACCTATGATGAAGCTTTCTTTGTTTCCGTAGTACCTTTCGTACATGATTGTTATACCACGGTGGATCTTTCCCCTCGCTTTGGACCTTAGTCGGTACGAACTTATCTAAGGCGTACTGGACGATGTTTCTGAATTTTTTCCATTTTTGTTCCACATCCTCTTCCTCAGAAATGAACGTTTGATGGTGGTCACTCAGATATTCTGCGATTTGTGCCCTATCACTCTTGTTAAGCAAATATATTTTCCTTCCTTTCTTGGCATTTCTTATTACACTTGTAGTCATTGATGCAACCACTGACTTATGATCACTGATACCCTCTTCTACATTCACGGAGTCGAAAAGTTCCGGTCTATTTGTTGCTATGAGGTCTAAAACGTTAGCTTCACGAGTTGGTTCTCTAACTATCTGCTCGAAGTAATTCTCGGACAAGGCAGTCAGGATAATGTCACAAGAGTCTCTGTCCCTGGCTCCAGTTCTGATTGTGTGACTATCCCATTCTATACCTGGTAGATTGAAGTCTCCCCCTATTACAATAGTATGATCACGAAACTTCTTCACGACGTTCTGCAGGTTCTCTCTGAGGCGCTCAACTACTACGGTTGCTGATGCAGGTGGTCTATAGAAGCATCCGACTATCATATCTGACCCACCTTTGATACTTAACTTAACCCAGATTATTTCACATTCGCATTCGCTAATAACTTCACTGGATATTATTGAATTCTTTACTGCTATAAATACTCCTCCACCATTGGCGTTTATCCTATCCTTGCGGTATATATTCCATTCTGTGTCTAGGATTTCGTTACTGTTCACTTCCGGTTTTAACCAACTTTCCGTTCCTAATACTATATGCGCACTATTTCCTTCAATAAGAGATACTAATTCAGGAACCTTGCCCTGGATACTCCTGCAGTTTACCAATATTACGTTACCTTTTCCTGTTTTTGGTCTCTGAGGACGGACGTTCTTTATCAACGATGATAATGTCCTCTCTGGTAAGCCGTCAGGTATTTTATCGTTTCGCCCAAGGGGGGGTCCCTCTAACCTTCGATATTTCCGGTCGAAAAAATTCCAGTTTCTGGAGGAAATATCAATAAAAATTTTGACCAAATTTGACACTGATTTCTATAACATATTCCGAGAAAAAAATTCTCAAAGAATATGCTTTTTTCGGGCCAAAGATAGTAAACCTCCGCTTAAGATTCTATAAAAACTCGTCATTAAAAATGTAAGACTACTGTATTCGATCGATCGTAATTATCATCGGACACACTACTTCACATCATGAAGAATTGACGATGAAAGGTTACAGCACGATCGAAAATATTGTAAAATTGAACTGTTGGTCATTCTTTGTGCTTTTTCATGCTTCTCATATGACTTCTCAGCATCAGGAGAACATTTATCGTGAAAACTTTTATGGAATACGTGAACTTCGCCTTTGCATATGACAGGTTTATAGGTGTCTGCTCCGATTCATCATGCACAGAAGAATACTCGCTTGTTGTTTTTGGTCTTCATGCCAGAGAATGCCGTCACAAAGGCACGGAGAGCAGCAGCTCGCGACGAGAGATGTACCTGCGATATCTGTACTGCGTCCCGGTAGCCGCGGAGCCATTAAGGATGAGTTACGGTGGCGTCCACAGTGCGGCGCCACCGGTCCCTGTTATCTCGTTTAGCGTCGTTTTATTAAATGGTACTCTCTCGCTGAAAAGGTGTACACTCTAATTTAAAACAAAGAATTCCAGGAAATTAGCTGATACCGTCGGTAGTCGAGGCCACTAATTCGTTTGGTGTAGCTATAGAGCAGGAAAATAGAAAGGGGAAGTTTCTCGTTTTCCACCGAAAACCAGATTCGCACCTCGGAGGAACCGTGGAACCAAAACTGTTCGTGTTCTGGCGCTGTTTGTATCCTAGACTTATTCTCTAGTACCTGTAGTTACATAGTAGGTGAGATTGAGAAAGTGAAATTCGATAATGATAAGCAATCACAATAGCAGACCAAATCCAGCTGTCTTCAGACACCTGCATTTATGTTTAGGAAATACCGCACGGCGTGTAGGAGTGCATACCATTTATTGTACCGTGTATTAAGGATTATTACAGTTCCATTCATTACTGGTGCGTGAGAGACATCTCCTTGTGCGTTTTTGTGCGAACTGCTAGTTTCCCAAATGAATTCGCAGAATATCGGTAGGGTTGACACATAGGTAACCATTGAACGTTGGAAATTTCTACTGTAACAGGAATTTATTGAAATTTTCTAATTGCGTTCTCGTGAAACGTACGGCTTCTTCGAGTGATCGAAAGCTATGGTTTTCTTAGCGTGTTTGTCTAGTTAGTCAAACAAGCTAGGAGCGTTCGTGCCACCCTGAGTTAAACGTGTTCGATGCCTGCTGTATTCCGAGGTGACATGGGTTCCATTCACTTCAGCAGTATTTAGCTGTCGTGTCTGTGTTCTGTATGCGATACCTATTGTATAAAAATTTAATTTTCCAGTATCATACCAAGGAATCAAAACGTGCCGTGTACTTTATCTACTGCTGAACTTATGCTTCAAATCTCTACATAATGTTATTCCTACACAGTACAATTGTAAGAGACGATGGGCTCTAGATCGTTTCATTGATCCTGTAGTCAAAAGACAGCATTATTTTACTGTTACTTTTAGAAGGACGGATAGAGCGTCATTTGTGGCAAAACACGTTTCGGGTTTTCAGCTACACTCCTGGAGATGGAAAAAAGAACACATTGACACCGGTGTGTCAGACCCACCATACTTGCTCCGGACACTGCGAGAGGGCTGTACAAGCAATGATCACACGCACGGCACAGCGGACACACCAGGAATTGCGGTGTTGGCCGTCGAATGGCGCTAGCTGCGCAGCATTTGTGCACCGCCGCCGTCAGTGTCAGCCAGTTTGCCGTGGCATACGGAGCTCCATCGCAGTCTTTAACACTGGTAGCATGCCGCGACAGCGTGGACGTGAACCGTATGTGCAGTTGACGGACTTTGAGCGAGGGCGTATAGTGGGCATGCGGGAGGCCGGGTGGACGTACCGCCGAATTGCTCAACACGTGGGGCGTGAGGTCTCCACAGTACATCGATGTTGTCGCCAGTGGTCGGCGGAAGGTGCACGTGCCCGTCGACCTGGGACCGGACCGCAGCGACGCACGGATGCACGCCAAGACCGTAGGATCCTACGCAGTGCCGTAGGGGACCGCACCGCCACTTCCCAGCAAATTAGGGACACTGTTGCTCCTGGGGTATCGGCGAGGACCATTCGCAACCGTCTCCATGAAGCTGGGCTACGGTCCCGCACACCGTTAGGCCGTCTTCCGCTCACGCCCCAACATCGTGCAGCCCGCCTCCAGTGGTGTCGCGACAGGCGTGAATGGAGGGACGAATGGAGACGTGTCGTCTTCAGCGATGAGAGTCGCTTCTGCCTTGGTGCCAATGATGGTCGTATGCGTGTTTGGCGCCGTGCAGGTGAGCGCCACAATCAGGACTGCATACGACCGAGGCACACAGGGCCAACACCCGGCATCGTGGTGTGGGGAGCGATCTCCTACACTGGCCGTACACCACTGGTGATCGTCGAGGGGACACTGAATAGTGCACGGTACATCCAAACCGTCATCGAACCCATCGTTCTACCATTCCTAGACCGGCAAGGGAACTTGCTGTTCCAACAGGACAATGCACGTCCGCATGTATCCCGTGCCACCCAACGTGCTCCAGAAGGTGTAAGTCAACTACCCTGGCCAGCAAGATCTCCGGATCTGTCCCCCATTGAGCATGTTTGGGACTGGATGAAGCGTCGTCTCACGCGGTCTGCACGTCCAGCACGAACGCTGGTCCAACTGAGGCGCCAGGTGGAAATGGCATGGCAAGCCGTTCCACAGGACTACATCCAGCATCTCTACGATCGTCTCCATGGGAGAATAGCAGCCTGCATTGCTGCGAAAGGTGGATATACACTGTACTAGTGCCGACATTGTGCATGCTCTGTTGCCTGTGTCTATGTGCCTGTGGTTCTGTCAGTGTGATCATGTGATGTATCTGACCCCAGGAATGTGTCAATAAAGTTTCCCCTTCCTGGGACAATGAATTCACGGTGTCCTTATTTCAATTTCCAGGAGTGTAGTTTCAGTAGTGTAATACATATATATCTTCATCAGCACGACGTTCGTGCCAACTGCCTTTAATTCTATAGCTTGTAGCTCCTTTTTCCACAGTTCCAGGTACAATTCAAAAAAGTTCTGGATTCACTGAAGCATTCGTGCAGCACAGCATTCGCCCCGTGGCCGACTACTCTGCATCGACTAACCGTTAGATCGTGGATGAGTAACACAAACAACAATGGTCCAGTTACATTCCACGTAATAACGTACAGCGTCTACAGCGTCCTGCCTGTCCATAAACTGCCTCAATAGGTATCCCACCAGTAAATCCCCATCTCCGTTTATTTAAGAATCAAACTCCCGGGTATAAAATATCATACCTCCCTAACCAAGAGTCATACAATGATACAATTTTGCACGTCGATTCAGTGGCGTGTGGGAATACCATCTACAAAAGTGTGTTGCGAATGGAGTAAATAGTAAAGAAGTAATAAATTAAACGTCGTGTCTTATGTACAAGTTTTACTGCATGTACAGCGAAAATATAGTAAGAGATACAGATTTTCCTTTCATTCTTTCGCAGGATGAGCCTGTGACCAAAAGTTTCTTACAGGTTTGTAATTTCGTGTAAAGTTTATTAGAATTTGCTGTTCTAAAATACTAGGTTATTGTATTCTGGGTAATTTTCGCACCGTGAGTTAATGCTGCCTCAGGACATACAAAGGTTTTAACTGTAATATTTACGAATATTGTGTTACACATTTAATGTAAGACTACAGCTCTGAATAATCGTCTCAAAATTTTGAAATTTGCTCAGTAACTGTGCAAAATAGTTAAAGCTAATTTTCATTGCCCCTGGAAGCCATTATATATGCCACCGGCAACTCAGACTGCTCCCCGGATTTGCTGTGAAGTAATATAGATAGGGAAGTGTCTTCTGCATAGTACTTAGATATGGCAGTGAATTAAAACTTTTCTGAAGCTTAAAAATATTGAATCAGCTTGTTCTCCTTTGCGTATGGCACGAAGGAGATCGTGTGGTGAGTGCAGCTTGAGTATCACTGGACTGATGTTTGCGGTATACACGCTGATTTCCGCTGAGAACCGAGAGAGGTGTTGCAGTGGTTCATACACGGGCCTTGTATTCTGTTGCGCGATTCATAATTAAATATTTTTTGTACCGTGAAATGGGCTGAATGGAAATAGTTTTCGTCTTTAAAAGAAAAGAAAATGAGAATTTTAGAAAGTAATTTTAAAATTAAAATTATCTTAGAGTGTAAGTCTTGAGCCTAACGTTAAACTTATATTTAAATTTGAGACCTAACTCACGCTTTTACAACATAAAAATACAAAAACTAGGTGTTTACATGCACCCAACAAATATGGATGAATAGAAAAAGCTGTGTTAATCTTATTATTTTTTCTATTTATTGGTTGGCTCTGAGCACTATGTCTATTTATTGGTCTTTGGTGTGAATAGGGACATATGAAAATCTGGTTTGGATCTAGGACACTAAGAAATTTTATTCAGTACAAAACCTGGAAATATTTTATGAACTGTTGGTTGTTTGTTCCTGTTTCCCATATAAGAGGTCGTTGTACATCTAACTACTTTATTGCAGCATTAAATTGATGAGTTTGATGTATTTGTTAACATAACAAGTCATGTCGTTGAATCTGTGATACCCTCAGAGGTAACGGAAAGCTTTGGAGCAACATCTCCGAGACTAAAAAATATTCCTCGTCTGTTTTGGAGCAGTGTCAGTCTATATTTCCCCCAAATGCTTGTTCTTCTTCTCAAGAAGCACTGAGTATTAGTGTATCTATTCAATCTACAAACTCCGAAAACACAACCCTGCATTTTTAACTAGCCGAAACACAACCCAGATTGCAGCATATTTTAAAAGTCAACTTTTGGTTAATGAAACGGGATTGCAAATTTGTTGCCACGTACTTAAACAAAGCAGTTTTGAATGACACAAATAAATTTTAAAGTAAGAAAATTCAGCATCACATCCGGTGTTTGCAACAGAGTGGACCAAAATCATCAACTAACAGTATCACTCGTCATTTTTCCGTTAGTCTGGTTCACTACCAACCTAGACAAATAAATCTTTGAATGATATTTTCATTGGTCTTCCGACGCGAAGGCTCAGAACATTTTTAGAATGTTGTGTTCTTTTCACTCCATTTGAAGGTACTCACATGCTAACAGCTGTTATACGTTTAGGGAAGTGCAGGCAGCGGAGCTGTTTATATTCATTTCATTATTACAGCCGGTATTTGACATGATTAACACTCGTTACGTGAGTAAGCTGCCAACACAGTTTTCACACGTTAGCAAGTACGTAATGGCTCCAGACCACCACAGTGCTAGTTATTGGACGTAAGACGTTAGGATTACACCTTGATGTTTATATTTTTAGATATTAGCACAGCACACATTTCATTTTATTTTCATATTCGTGAGATAGTTTAATCTGCTCCCCCTGAAAAAGTTTAGCCCGGCTTAAATCAATGATATTTTTCATTTACAAAAATCGTAATTGTTTTCACATTTGCATCCGAAGCTGCCTCTATGTAATTAAATGCAAATATGAGTTGTAACCAGTATGCACGTATAATAATGCAAATATAGTAGCCTCATGTAATGGTACTTTTTATGCTGGTCTTAAATTTATTGTCTCCACTTACGTGCCAATAGACATGATTATATTTTTGGATTTTTGTGTCTGATGTGTTACAATTCCCTATCTTTTGCATTATATTTTCGTGTAATTTCTATGCAAGAAGCCACTTCTTATGTTAACACACATTATTTCTCTTTGGGCACAAAACTTTATTATAACCACAGTTCAGAAATCTCCTCTAATGATAGTAAATCTGTATGATAAATCTCTTCACGACTTACCTGATGATGAGCTGTAGCTCTGAGTTCACATCTAATACTCTAGCATTATACTTCCTCACTTGTCTGTGGTCCCCTTTTTATTAGTGTGCCAGAAGTAATAAGGTAAAAACATCTTATTATCTGCAATTTAACAATCGATATTCCAGACTCTCTAGAGATACCCCTCCCCTGTGGATGGAAGGAAGGAAAATCAGATTTTGATGTCCCGTCGATAGCGAGATCATCAGAGACGAAACACAAGATCAAATTACGAATGGTTAGGGAAGGACATAGGCTGTGCCCTTTTCAAAGGAATTATGCCGGCATTTGCCGAGAGCGATATAGGGAAATCAAGGAAATCCTAAATCGGGATGTCTGAACTGGGATTTGAACCGTGGTTCACCCGAATGCGAGTCCAGTGTATCAAAAATACCTCGTCCGTTAGTGTAATTGCATGAACAGAACTAAGATGATAATCTGGTCATTAATTTTAACACTAACCATGCATACATCTCCTGCAGACTGACTCTTTCCTCGTCATCAAGACAAAAGAATCGTTCTGATGGTCTATGGAATATTTATTTAAGTAACTAACTGGCCACTGCGCCACTTCAGTCATTTGCTGTTGCACCTACGGTACGGCTACCTGCAAGCTAACCCAAGCCTTTGAAATCCATGCTAGTCTTGGCTAGGTGTATTGATTATGGGGGTGGCACACTGGACTGCTTTTCAGTTCACACCTGATGCATAATTTGCGTACATGATTGGTTAAATCTTGCCTCGAGTCTTTTCACACATGCGACTGGTTATCCTTGATGCTTTTCGGTGTGAGAAGTTTAAAGATTAAACTGCTACATTTCTTGATAGCTTAGTCGATAAAGTTTTCAAATGGAACCCAGGACCGGAAATGTGCCGGATTGGTACAAAATAAGTTTGAATATCGGCTACATTCAAATGTGCTGCTTGACGGCACGTACAGCGGTCAGAGTGTGTGTACTATAGGGGACAATGACATTGGCAACGCTTCGAGTATTCGTCATCGGATTTTCTTCTATGTGACGAACGACGTCCTCATCTACATCTACATGGAAAATCTGAAAATCACGCTTAAGTACCTGGCAGCGGGTGCATCTAACAAACTTCACAAACTTCTCTCTCGAACAGAGAGCGTAAAAAACGAACTCCTGATTTCCCTTATTTTATTATGATGATCGTTTCCTCCTGTGTAGGTTGGTGTCAATACATTATTTTTGCATTCGCCAGGGAAAATTGGTGACTGGAATTTAGTGAGAAGTTTTCGCCGCAAGGAAAAACGCCTTTGTTGTGATGGTGTCTATCCTAAACCTTGTATCATGTCCGAAACACTCACTCTCCTATTTCGTGATAATTCAAAACGTTCTGCTCTTCTTGGAACTCTCTCGATGTATTCCGTTAATCGTATCTGGTAAGTATCCCACACTGCGCAGCAGTACTCCAAAAGAGGACGTACAAGCCTAATATAGGCAGTCTCTTAAGTAGATCTGTTGCATATTCTATATGTTCTGCCAAAAAAACGCAGTGTTTGATTTGCCTTCCAGAAAATATTTTCTGTGCATTCTTTCCAATGTAACTTATTCGTAATTGTAATTCCTAGTTACTTCGTTGAAATTACGGCCTTCATATTTGACTGATTTGTCATGTATCCGAAGTTTAACGGATTCCTTTTAGCACTTATGTGGATGACTTCACATTATTTCATTATTTAACGTCAACTGCCAATTTTCGTGCCATTCAGGTATCTTTTCTAAAGGGTTTTGCATTTTTGTGATCTTGTGATGATTTTACTACACGATAAACGACGGCGTTATCTGCAAGCAACCTAAGACAGCTGCTCAGATTGTCTCCTAAATCGTGTATATTCATAATGAACAGCAAAGGGCCTATAATACTACCTTGGGGAATGCCAGAAATCACTTCTGTTTAGTCGATGAATTTCCATCAGTTATTACAGACTGTGACCTCTCTGACAGGAAGGCACAAATCCAGTCACATAACTGAGACGATATTCCATAAGCACGCAATTTCACTACGAGCCGCTTGTGTGGTACAGTGTCAAAAACCTCCGGAAATCCAGAAATACGGAATCGATCTGAAATCCCTTGTTAATAGCACTCAGCACTTCATGTGAATAAAGAGCTAGTTGCGTTTCGCAAGAACGATGTTTTCTAAATCTGTGTCGACTGTGTGTCAACAACCCTTCTCTTCGAGGTAATTCATAATATTAGAACACAAAACATGTTCCAAAATCCTGCTGCATGTCGACGTTAATGACGTGCGTCTGTAATTCAGTGGGTTATTCCCACTACTTTTCTTGAACGTTGGTGTGACCTGTGTAACATTTCACGATTTTTCATCGAGCGAGCGGTTGTATATGATTGTTAAGTATGGAGCTATTGCATCAACATACTCCGAAAGGAACCTGATTGGTATTTAGTGTGAACCAGAAGACTTGATTTTATTAAGTGTTTTAAGTTGCTTCATTACTCTTCGTAGTCGAGAGCGTGGAGCGTCCGTCGAGCACCATAGTCAACCGTCCTAGTTTCGAACGTACCTATGTCTCGCAGCCGTTGTAGTCCAGTGGACCCATCCCCTGAGTGCAGTTACGTATTAGACGTTACCACTCCTCCCAACAACATGAATATTGGCGCCAAACTAAATTTCAGATGCAAACGAATTTTCTTTGAACATTTTTATTTTTGGAATGAAGAAAGATAGATAATATTTAGTTTTTCCAGTTTTATTAAACTACAAACCAATGAACCAGTAAGACTATCATTTTTATAGAATGATGAAGCAACTCTCAGTGTATCATCAGTGCGGCCTGGAGCGACAGACTTTGAGGTTAGGCAACTGTTACAAAATATAGTCCCACTGCGCCACTGCACTCCCTTGCGACACTTTCTTGACCCACACTCTCCACCAACATTTAAAATCAATCCAATGAGAATGTGCACTTTACTCTTACTGTCTGTAAATTACTTCAATACTGGACTCTTTACTTCTGAACTGGCAGAAACTGGAAGACAATGGTTGCCCAAGCTTTATGTCTGACCAGTGCTACTAATAACAATAATACTGTGTAGGCCCTATAGCAGTGCTGTAATCATACGCAGATACGTTTGTTTCGTGCAGTCACTTAATTGGATTATGGGTTGCAAAGCGAATAATGAAGCAATTTATGATCCATTGCGGGAACTCGGAAAAAGATATTTTCATAAAATATTCGAGCATACGTGATGTACTAGCGAACCTTGGAGTGCTTCGCAACTGCTAAATACGTATGGAATTGAATATACGTCCTGAACTCTTTTCCGCCCTTCTCTCTACCGGTCAGCCGGCCGCGGTGGCCGGGCGGTTCTAGGCGCTTCAGTCTGGAACCGACCGACTGCTACGGTCGCAGGTTCGAATCCTGCATCGGGCATGGGTGTGTGTGATGTCCTTAGGTTCGTTAGGTTCAAGCAGTTCTAAGTTCTAGGGGACTGATGACCTCAGATGTTAAGTCCCATAGTGCTCAGAGCCATCTGAATTTTCTCTACCTGTTGTCTACCTCTTCCTCCTCCTCCCCATCTCTCTCTGTGCATCACCCCGTACCCGCTCCTCTGTCAATCTCCCAATCTCCTCCTGCAGCCTCTCACTTACAATTTCCTCCCCCGTTCAGCCCCCTCTATCCTCTTACCTCTTACCATCTCTTGCCGGCCGCGGTGGTCTCGCGGTTCTAGGCGCGCAGTCCGGAACCGTGCGACTGCTACGGTCGCAGGTTCGGATCCTGCCTCGGGCATGGATGTGTGTGATGTCCTTAGGTTAGTTAGGTTTAAGTAGTTCTAAGTTCTAGGGGACTGATGATCTCAGATGTTAAGTCCCATAGTGCTCAGAGCCATCTGAATTTTCTCTACCTGTTGTCTACCTCTTCCTCCTCCTCCCCATCTCTCTCTGTGCATCACCCCGTACCCCCTCCTCCGTCTATCTGCGAATCTCCTCCTGCAGCCTCTCACTTACCATTTCCTGCCCCGTTCACCCCCCTCTATCCTCTTACCTCTTACCATCTCACTGACCTTGAACCTTATTTATTACTATTAAAAATGAAACCTTGATTGTGTAGTTAAAAAGCTTAAAATGTATGGGTAAATCGGTTGGAATCATTGATATGTGGGGTATGGGAAAAACCACACCAGCTGCTGGATCTGTGAGAATAGTGGTATCAATGATAGTATTTCGCATAGCTCTAATCTATCAATGTGTAGGACAACAGAGTTTCGGATAATTCAGATCCATAATAGTATTCTAATCATAAGCTGAATAAATCGGAAACGGCGCAAACTACATATTTTTTTCTTAACAATTATTTGTCGGTGCCATCTATCCTGAAACACCCCTACAAACTTGACAGACTTTTTCTAACCGCCCTGTATAGTAGTTTCAGTTTCGCTGTCAAGTACCATGTGCTAACTATGTGTGTTGTGGTTTGATTAAGGGATGAAGAAAACGTTCATACTCTCGTTTCACAAGCTCTAACCTCTGCCACATTGTGTCTCACATGAATGCTGGTGCTTGTGACAAAAAAAGTAATTTTTGGTAACTTACATACAGTAATCAGTATTACAGTCTTACGAGATAGTGACAATAGGAACTATCGTTTTGAAAATTTTGTTCCCATACCGAAACACAATCGAATCTTCTTTTTTTTACCCGTTTGAAATTTTTATTTTACCGCTCATGGTATAGTTACTCCCAGGTTCGGAACGACTGTTGTTGTCGGACAAAATCTTACGTGGCGTTGTAGTTATTACTGGGACAGACGACGGCTCCCTCCTGTCAATTTATGTCCGTGCCGTGAAGCACGAGTTTTGAAAGTAACCCGAACTTCAGTTACATCCAAACAGTGCATTTTCGAACACGGTTTCCTGATGGAAACGTAGTCCACCATGTCTACTAAATCCCCTCTACAGATACCAGATACCTGCAGTGGGGATTGTTAAACACCCTGGATAAGAGCCCTGGCGTCAATAACTGAGTTCGTTATAATGCACGACCTACGCAGTCTTTGCGGCGCACCGCGCAGTGTTTCTACATAGGCACTATAGTGTCGGGATATTCCTGTACTAGTCATGCAGTGTTCTAGACACGTCCGTGTGACGAGAGTAGTTACTTTCTCCGACTTGACCAGAAGAAGCTCTAATATTTACTACAGATTGCCCAAAGATTGTTTGTCCTCTTCCTTTGAGTGCTTCGGAAGGCCGCAAGTCTTGTTAATTGCTTCTGTTGGTATCAGGCAACATATGTAACTCACAAAAACAACATTTTAACAGAACTGCAAGATTTTTTACCATTTCAGGCAAATGTCTCACTTGAAAATGCTATGAAATATCGCCTTACCTAATAATATTGCCGCTACTGATAGTATCCACACGGTTGGATTTCGGCTTTACCATATGTTTTATGGGATATGAAGCACGGAAGGAATGTATTTCTAAAGTCGTCCTATCACGGGAAGTCTTCCTCGATGCGAAGCACGTCGGACGTGGTTTACATAGTGGCTTGTGCAAGCTTACAACCGAGCTGGTGCATCACACAGAACGTGCTCCTCCTCATGATTTGGACTCCAGCAATCTCCAGCGGCAGCTCTCGTCTCTATTGGCCTCGCCAATCACACAGTTTGTTTACGAAAAGGAGAGGGTGTAAAATTCATACGTTAGCTCTATTAAAGCACTCGTTTCGTTTCTTGTCCAGGTGCTAATCATGTTGTTCCGTCTGAGTATACATATACAAAAACTTGAAAATCCATGAACATGTTATAAGGCAAAAAGGAAAAAGTTCCCTGCCCAGACACAAAGGACATAAGCTTATAAAAGTTCCATTACAAAATCAAACAATTTCTTCCCTGGACGAAGAACGCTTTTATTTGTACTAAACAACATCGACCACTGCAAATCATACTTTTGTTAAATTTATAAGAAAATCTCGTACTTTTTTAGAAGACATATAAGGAGAAAATAAAATATATGCAGACAGCTGGACCTGCCACCTCTCCCTTTACATTTCACGACTCTGTCGATTACGACACGGTTTTAACATGGCAGCGGTGTCTAATTTCTGCGAAAAACAATTTATGCATATGCCTAAAAGCTGTGACCTTAGATGTCATTATTCGATATTTAATTACAGTCAACTGTACAAAAACTACGCAGTTTTGACAAACTATCAATTCCATCGCACTGAACGCCATTCTCTCATAGCACGTAAGTTATAGCACAAGAAGCATCAATTACAAGAAACCTTTAACTATCGATGTGTGTTTTTTCGTAATTTTGTTGCAACACATTGTATCATAAACGACACGTTTTCGAGAGTCCTCAATGTCCCGGTGGTTCGAAACTGGTTCTATTAATGGCACGTACGTTACACACTGAAGCGCTAATGAAACTGGTATAGGCATGTCATGTTTAAATACAAAGATATGTAAACAGGCAAAATACGGCGCTGCGGTCGATAACGCCTATATAAGACAACAAGTGTCTGGTGCAGTCGTTATATCGGTTATTGCTGCTACAATGGCTGGGATTTAAGTGAGTTTTAACGTGGTGCTATAGTCGGCGCACGAGGGATGGAGCACAGCATCTCCGAGGGTGTGTGCAGTTGGAGTGATATGGGACCCTTGATACGTCTAGATACGACTCTGACAGGTGACACGTACGTAAGCATCCTGTCTGATCACCTGCATCAGTTCATGTCCATTGTGCATTCCGACGGATTTGGGCAATTCCAGCAGGACAATGCTACACCCTATACGACCAGAATTGCTACAGACTGTCTCCATGAACACTCTTCTGAGTTTAAACACTTCCACTGGCCACAAATATCCCCAGAAACGAACATTATTGAGCATATTTGGGATCCATTGCAACGTGCTGTTGATTTCTGGACAGCCCTGCAGGATTCATGGTGTCAGTTCCCTCCAGCACTACTTCATACATTAGTCGAGTTCATGTCGCGTCGTGTTGCGACACTTCTACGCACTCGCGGTTTTCTTTAGCTCTTCAGTGTAATAAAAAAGTCACTGAATGCGGAGCTCGACTACATATGTACCTAATCCAGTATGGTGTCTCCCAAGTCCTATTTGTCACGTAACACCGATGTTGCGCCTCATTGTTCCCATTTTCCTTCTTCACGAGTCAATAATATGGAAAGGCAGATTCTTCCTTTTCTCTTCGCGCCGTAGAGGAACGTGAAATTTACACACTGTGACGTCACAAAACGCGACCAGCCTTTCGTGCACGAAAGCTTCTACGTGTCGTGAGAGGACGCCTCAAACATTTGCAACAACTCGCAAACCCCAACGCTTACACTAGTCTCTTTTTTATTTATTTAACTTCAATTACTTTTGGCTTAAATGCTATACAGTAATCTTTTAATCTTTAAGAAGCTTCCTGGGATTTCACAGGGTAAATTTACATTTAATCAACACCAGTGTCTTCAACACAAACTAGTACCGATTCAGTCGTTTACCTGTAGGATAATACTATGAAGAACACGGTTTGAAGTCCATAGAGCTTTACTATGAATTGTCCTGTTCGACGTAGTTTTGTGATTGTCTTCTTCCGTTATTTTAACTGACCTATATTTTAAAATGGACTTCGGACCACGATGCAGCTCGGCATTTTCAACATGAATAAAGCAGTGTCAATGGTGAAAGGATCGGTAAGTGACAAAATAAATCCTACGATCAAATAAGTATTGAATCCCGCACCGATGGGATTTAATTACTGTCACCTATACTAAAAACATCAGCATTTAGACAAAGAAGCCTACCGTTACACATATGGAATGGACAATGACAGCCTTACAAAGAGGATCTGCAATGTCACGCATCCACTGAAAACAAAAACTGACATGGTCTCAAGAATGCTCAGCCAGGCAGTGAGGCAGGTGCTACACAACTACTACGGTGTCAGAGATCATAAAGAATACACGACACAGACGTAGGATCCGTTGGAGGAAAGAAGTACGCGTTGTTTTCTTTTTCTTTGCCTGAGGTCATAATGTTAGGATAATGATAAAAACAATAATAATAATAATAGTAATAATAATAACAGTGTACTGAGTCCTCCAGGCGGGAAGGGGGGTTCTCTCTATACAGTTTACTATCTTAAGATTCTGTAAGTCGAATAATATTGACAAGAACCTTACAGTTTGACTAGTTAAAAATCAGAGTGCCAGCTGTTATCAACATGTAAACATACTCTTTACTTAGTAAGCATATGTGTGTTGCTGGGAATACAGATTACTTTTTATAGTTTATCTAGAATAAGTCAGTTCATCACAAAATATCGTAATATTGCGTCCTTTCTTGTGTCAGAAATTCTCAGAGACGTATGGCGGCAGTCGACGGAATACTGTATGTGACAACATAAAGCTTCACAGTTTCATTCGCCTCTCGTATCTTGCTCTTATACGCAAGATGCTGCTTACGTGGAACGTGAGCTTCCCGAAATTGTGTAATATTATCACAGTCTTTATGATTTTCAGTCACTGTTGAATTACTGAGTTACCGGAAGCGCATGTATCTTTAGTGGTCGGTTAAGCGTGTACTAATAGCACGCTCCGCCTCACCAATGAATACCATTCAGTATTTGTAGATTACATTAAAGACTACGGGTGTGTGTAACTTATCGAGAGCATCCTTTGTGGAGTTTAGCATGAATCTGATTCAGTCGTTTACTGTCACCCTAGTTATATGTTTTATGTCTCCTCCTTCCTATTGTTTCATTTTGTAACACTACAGTGATACGATCTGTTCTGTTATAATAGCAATTAGCTCTCATAGTGGATCACAGATACAGTAGTTCCGCTTTCAAGTATCCTGCGTCGCTGGTATATTCTTTTGTTTTTGGAGATGGTGGGATTTCTGCCACTACTGGTAGACTTCCTCTACAATCTGTGCGTGAGTGAGCCATCACGCCTTATGCACTCTTCCACATCGAGAAAGGGCAGCACTTCGTTCTTTTGAATTTTCATCGCGAAGTGTTTATTAACATGCTGTTGGTCCTAGCATGCTATTGGTTCAGAAGTCAGTGGAAGTTACGTATTTTCTCTTCACCATCCCAGATGAAAGACGTCACAATTTGGAGAGAAATAATGTGGATTCTATAACTGAGCTATCCGTCTGGTCATGAAACTTTCCTTTCCACATGAAGTAGGCGGTAGAATGCTGCGATCCACGAACTCACACACTTGAAGTTCTACGCGTTCCTGTGGAATGCCTCCCCTATTTCTCATTTTATGTACAACTACTAAACATACATTCTTTCCGTGAAGTCCGTAAACGAAATGTACTTTTCTCCTAAAAATGCAGCGAAGTCATTTTTTTTGTGTAGACGAGAAATGCTCCTTAAACATACGATCAAACATGTACCACCAGAGATCAGCTTATTTCCAAAGCTGTGGACGAAGCAGAACGATCTGATGTAGCACTGTGGACAAGTTGTATGTAGTACGGAGAGAGAAGGGAGAGGATGAAACCGGTGCGAATCCGTGCCTACCCCTCTGGAATAGCACCAAGGGGTGAGTCGAGCGTAACACCTGGAAACTGCCTACCACTCAGACCGAAGTACTTCCTCGCCGTCCGCTAGTGGCACGCACTCCAATCAGGGTGCCGGGCTATAGATTTTAAAATGCGCAAGTATGAAGTCAACGAAGAGCGTTGGCGGTAGCAGTTCGTTCGGCGCTGTTGACAGGCATTTGCTTTGATACGTGTGCAGTGGCTTACGTCTAATTTATTATTTTGAAAGCAAATATGGACATCCTAAAATGCGAAATACTGTCACGCAGACGGCCCGCGACCCTTATGTAAACTATGACAACGATTTCTATTACTTGTTTATTAGGTTGCGGAAATCACACATCAGTTTTTGAGATAAAACACATAAATTATTACACAGCCCATTATGAGATACAGGCGGCTTCCCTTGGTACTACACACTGATCTTTCCAAAGCGGATAAGCGTATGTGTATTATAGGCCCATCTTCGCATGTATGTTATCTTTGAAACTATATGAGCTTGCTTTTATTTCGCCTTAGGTCACTACCGGCGAACTGGAGTTGCATTTGCGCCATTTTGCTGTACTCCCAAATGGAAGCGTAGTGGGAGCAGGTGGATGGGTATTTTAATAGATTTATGGTACATGTTTTAATAGATTTGTGATAGATATAGAATCCCCACAACGAAAGAACCAGTAGTTCATTATCAAAAAATTTCCCAAATGAAAGGTTACTGCCATGCAGGTACAAGCACAGTGTATACCTTAGTAACAGGTACCTTGCCTTCGATGGCAATTGGCTAAACAATATCATAACTGCTAAATCCAGGCTTCTTGATAACATTGGCGATAAGATTTGTTTGTTGGTGTTCAGGAAGTCTAAAATATTCCCTCGCGGAAACGTACGAACAGTGTTCCCAGTCGATAATGCGTGAACTACACTTACAGTTGTCGTATCTTAGGAGTTTTTTCTCGCTTTGAAATTATGTTTTATTTCTGTGACTACTAACGGCTTTCCGCAGCGTAGTTGCTCTCTAACCAGCAGTCCATGCGAGCTACCAACTGCTAATTTACCTGATGTTGCTCGTGCTTTAGGTAACTGGGATATGCACTACTGTGTTTAGAAAAGAATAGCTCGATGAAGTCATAGCGTTATGTGATGAACGCAGCTCAGTGCTTTCATGAAAGAGGAAGTGTATCACGGTACAACTAAATTGTTTAGAAATGAAGACTGTACTGCACTTTTATAGGTGACGTAAAATATGTTTGATACATCTTCCTGGGGACAAATTATGAAAAGGGTGAATATTGTTGAGACTACAAGACATATGTCAAAGATAACATTCATTAACAGAAAACAATCATTCAATTAATCTCCGTGGAAACAACAGTTTCACGATTTTTCTTTTTTTTTTTTTTTTTTGCGTTTTTGCGGATTTGATTCTGGATTTTGTTGACAATACGTGCACTGGCCAAAACAAACGAAGGTACAGTGCAGAATGCACTTAACAATATTCGAAATACTAAATACTGCACAAATTTACCATAAGACATAGTGTCCTGTTCCAGTGACCTGCTAAGGACGCGTAAGATCTATTGCTTGAACTCTTACCAATGTTAAATACATGAATGTGATCTCCAAAGCTAGAAAAGGCGCAGCTCTTCATAATGGAAATACGTTATACTGTAAAGACGGCTGCCTTCAACCTTAGCGAGTTTTATATTTTCTTACGATCACTTCAGTTATGCGCAAAAAGACATGAAGAGCTGAAAAATGTAATAATATTTTTTTTTTTTTTTTCAATGAAGCAGCATATACCATCCATACCTGTACTGCTGGCTGGGACTTTCAGTGTAACTCAGATGCAAAGGTAAATGGACATAACACAACAAACGAAACGCTGTCTCCCTGTAACGAGTCACTGGAGACCTATGGTCCCTTATACCAAAAAGTCATGCAGTATCCCTGTGCAAACTCCGAAATGTTGTCGATGAAATTCTGGTCCACCCTGAATAAACGAAGGTGCCTTATACGGTTTGAATGCTTTGAAACAATTACTAGACACTCATGTATAGAGAACTTTTACAGTATCTGACAACAACAGATGTAAGCGATTACTCGATTCACTAGCTTCGTGCCGGCCGGAGTGGCCGAGCGGTTCTAGGCGCTACAGTCTAGAACCGCGTGGCCGCTACGCTCGCAGGTTCGAATCCTGCCTCGGGCATGGATGTGTGTGATGTCCTTAGGTTAGTTAGATTTAAGCAGTTCTAAGGGGACTAATGACTTCAGCAGTTAAGTCCCATAGTGCTCAGAGCCATTTGAACCATTTTGAACTAGATTCGTGCTTGGATGTGTGAAATAATCGTTACTGGAAAATTGAATGTTAGTTCAAGCAAATAGGTCACCTTTACTCAAAAGATGATCGCAACCAAAAATCTCTTTAGCATGCTACACAATTTAAATGACATCGCCAACAGAAGAAGAATGATTGGGAAAAAAATTCAGCTCGAACTGAGTAAGTGAAGGGGGCTTCCTCTGGAGAGAGGCGTGGCACGAATTACTTTCTGATTGTGACAGGGAACTTGAAATTTCTTTCGGCCATTCCACAGAAATTACTTTTCGGAGACGAGAAAAATTCTTCTCCGACTCTGATTTCTTACAGTGTGTTTTCCAATGTTCTGCATTGTCTAATCATTTTTAATATCACCATTAAAGAAGTTCATTAAAATATCACTCACTGTGACTCTAGCTACACCCCCTCCCCCCGGCGCCAGATTTTAATATCGTTTTTCTCCTGTCTAACGTGCTGTTTTTAGGGGAACATAAAGTCTATCTACCGGATCACGGATTAGCTAGGAAAAATGTCTTTAAGTACATGTCAAGCATTAGTGTGAAAGAATGGCGTGTTTCTGCTCCAGGTGTAGTAAATCTGACACGGCTGAGGTACATGGTTCATGATAAATGAGCCATATTAACTTTCATCAAGCATCAGAGGTGGAGAAAATCTATCGGAGGAATTGATAATCACTTGAATGGTCTATTTATTCAATATTTTCCTCTAATATTTCATTAATAGAGTCCAGACAAGTTCTCTTCCCTTTTCGCGTGTTAACAGCAACTTTCTGGCTCTAATTGTGTGTGTGTCTGTGTCTGTGTGTGTGTGTGTGTGTGTGTGTGTGTGTGTGTTGTGTGTGTGTGTGTTTGTGTTTGTGTGTGTGTGTGTGTGTGTGTGTGTGTGTGTGTGTGTGTGGGTGGGTGTGTGTGTGTGTATTACTGTAGTGACTCAACGTCGGTAGGGGTTGTAACACAAAATTCTGGAGAAGGGTCAGAAATATAATCAGAACTAATGAAAAATTGGAAAAACAAGAAAATATATTCGTTGGATGTTAGAATTGAAGAAGATACAGCAGAAGGCGTGAAATCTTCGACAGGTGTTTCCAGGAAGAATGTACAATATTCAGTAATATGACACGAACGATAAAAAAAACTGTTCAAATGGCTCTGAGCACTATGGGACTTCACTTCTGAGGTCATCAGTCCCCTAGAACTTAGAACTACTCAAACCTAACTAACCTAGGGACACACACACATCAATGCCCGAGGCATGATTCGAACCCGCCACCGTAGCGGTCGCGCGGCTCCAGACTGTAGTGCCTATAACCGTTCGGCCTTTCCGGACGGAACAGGAACGATCAATTCAAGTAAAAAGCCTCATATGGACATAGGAACTATTCCGAATGATTCCCGATATAGAACACATTTAAGGTACAATATTACATAATTCCTGTATCATTCAACGCAGAAAAATGATTTTTAAAGCGAAATTTTACCTGTCTATCCAATCGAGGGGTCTCGGATTAGTCTAGTGCGATATTCGTTTTATCGACATATATTAGCAGGGGCAGAAAAGCTCCAGCAGCGACAGCCCACGGTGATAACTACAGCCATGTAGCTGCTGGTTGTTTCCAGTGTTGTACTGTCCTCGCTATTACGTACCGATAAACAAACCTCGTACTAGACTAATTTGGAACAGCTGTATCGAATGGGCACGTAAAATTCCGCTTTACAAATCGTTTTCCTGTGATGAATAATAAAGGAAAATAAATAACAACGCACATTAAATGTGTTCTGTCTCGGAACAGGGCCTATGTCAGTATCAAGCTTTTTGCTCCAGATAATCGCTCCTGTCCCGTCGCATAATATTGCCCATTCCTCCTGGGCCATCCTGTGTGTATATACTGGAAAGCCAAAGAAACTGGTTCACCTGCCTAATATCGTGTAGGGCCCCCGCGAGCACATAGAAATGCCGCAACACGACGTGGCATGGACCCGACTAATGTCTGAAGTCGTACTGTAAGGAATTGACACAATGAATGTTTCAGGGGTGTCCGTAAAAGCGTGAGAGTACGAGGGGAGGAGATCTCTTTTGAACAAAACGTTGCAGGCATGCCATATACGCTCCATAATGTTCTTGTCTGGAGAGTTTGGTGGCCATTGGAAGTGTTTAAAATCAAAAGAGTGTTTCTGGAGCCACTCTGTAGCAATTCTGGAAGTTTGGGGTGCGCATTGTCCTGCTGTAATTGTCAAAGTCTGTCGGAATGCACGATGGACATGATTGGATACATGTGATCATACAGGATGCTTACGTACGTGTGACCTGTCAGAGTCGTATCTAAACCTATCAGGGATCCCATATCACTCCAAATGTACACGCCCCACACCCTCACAGAGCCTCCACCAGCTTCAACAGTCCCCTGCTGACATACGGGATCCATGGATTCATGATGTTGGCTCCATACTCGTACACGTCAATACGCTCGATACAGTTTGAAACGAAACTCGTTAGACTAGGTAACATGTTTCCAGTCATCAACAGTCCAATGACAGACCGAGGCGAGGCGTAAAGCTTTCTGTCGTGCACTCATCAAGGGTAAACGAGTGAGCCTTCTGCTCCAGAAGCCCATATCGATGACGTTTCGTTGAATGGTCCGCAAGTTGACAATTGTTGATGGCCCAGCATTGAAATGTGCAGCAATTTGCTGAAGGGTTGCATTTATGTCACGTTGAACGATTCTCTTCAGTCGTTGTTGTCCCAGGTCTTGCAGGATCTTTTTCCGGCCGCAGCGATTTCGGAGATCTGATGTTTTACCGGATTCCTGATATTCACGGTAAGCTCGTGAAATGGTCGTACCGGAAAATCCCCACTTCATCGCTACTTTGGAGATGCTGTGTCCCATCGCTCGTGCACCGACTTTATCACAACGTTCAGACTCACTTAAATCTTGATAACCTGCCACTGTAACATCAGTAACCGGTCTAACAACTGCGGCAGACACTTCTTGTCTCATACAGGCGTTACCGACGACAGCGTAGTATATCTCTGTATTTGAATACGGGTGCCTAAAGCAGTTTCTTTGGCGCTTCGGTGTAAATCTAGCTGGTGTATTGCAGAGTAAGGAATAATTTAAGAGGATATTTGGAGAAGTTATCAGCATCATCTCTAGCTTGATTAAGCCTAGTGGCGTCAATAACTGGTTTTCGGCTTTATAGAACCATGCTGTTTGGTAGAAAACAAATTATAACCGTAAAATGGACAACCCGTAACGTCACGGGACGCCGCCTAGCTGAGTGAGAGAGCAGGGCAGCCTTGAATGCTCGCGGCAGCTCGACGACTGAGCGAACAAGTCAGCATGTTGGCTGGTGGCTGAGCGCCGCATGTTGGATCTCTCCTGAGGCCGGAAAGTGCGTGTTTTACTCAGTGCTGGAAACGACTCAGTGGCAACTGAGGTGGACGAAATGAAAGATGATTTGTTTTCAGCTGAACTACATTACAGACCCTACAAACATCATACAGAAAAACAAAGTGCAGAAGATAAATTGCAACTGTGAGACGAGCTCATAGCATCTACGAGCATATGCATCTTTATACTCCGAAAGCCACCTATCGGTGCGAGGCAGAGGGTATTTCTGGTACCATTCACTGTTCCCCCCTCAAAAAAATGGTTCAAATGGCTCTGAGCACTATGGGACTTAACATCTGTGGTCATCAGTCCCCTAGAACTGAGAACTACTTAAACCTAACTAACCTAAGGACATCACACACATCCATGCCCGAGGCAGGATTCGAATCTGCGACCGTAGCAGTCCCGCGGCTCCGGACTGAGCGCCTAGAACCGCTAGACCACCGCGGCCGGCGTTCCCCCCTCCCTGTTCCACTTAGGAATGGCGCTTGGGAAGAAAAATTGTCTTTAAGACTCCGTATAACGAGCAGTTTTTTAATTTTCTTGTCGTGGTATTTTAGTGAGATGTCTGGGAGAAAGTAATGTTGCCCGAGTTTCCCTGGACAGTACTATCTCGAAATTTCAGTAGTAAAGCACACCGTGATGCATGACTGTATTGTAACGTCAGCTACTGGAATTTGTTGAGCATTTCTATAACGCATTTGCGCGGACTAGACGTTCCCGGGACGTTGGATGTCTCTATCTCTTCTATGTCCCACCTGGTAATGATCCCAGACTGATGAACAATACTGAAGAATCGGCCTTTGTGGATGAGTCACGTTTCCTTAAGCTTCTTCCGATGAATCTTAGTCCGGCATCTGCTTTTCATACCGTTTGTTTTGTGTGGACACTCCACTTAAGGTCGCACTGGATAGTTACTCGTTGATACTTTACGGTAGATACTGTTTCCAGCAATTAGTCATCAATAGTGTAACTGTACAACAATGAATTTCCTTTCTTATGTATGCGAAATATGTTATATCTATTTATGTTGAGAGTCAACTGCCAAAGCCTGAACCATTCATCAATCCTCTGCAAATCGATACTGTCGGGTATACGGAATGAGCTTTTCGATGAAAAAATCGATTTTTGGGTAAATGCATTTTCGAAAAATTTAGACTCTCCCGTTTAATACCATGTATGAAATATTTGGATGACGTGAATAGAACTATTTTAAATAATTTTTTTAAATAATTTCGACACCCTATGTTCCGCACCTTGTATATGAGACGCGAAATATACCTGATATAGACAGCCTCGCCAGAGATATAATTGAGCACAAGAGAGTTAGCTTTTCTGTTGGCTACACTGCTAGACAGTTGACAATAGATTCTGCACCATTTGTATTGTTTCCTTTGTGAGTACATCCATGTCATTGTTGTGAAAGTCGTATATGGAGAAGTCATTGAGTTTTCTTTCCTTCAACATGCCAAGACCTTGTCTGAAGGTATTTAGAAAGTGTGTACATTGGAGCAAGAAAGTAAAGTGTACTAAAAATTCGTCTGATTCATCTTCATCAGTATCTGATGTCCCAGTAGCGACTAACCTCAACACTGGTAGTGATACATTGAGTGATGCTGCTGCCACTACACCGGAAAGTGCTTCAAGAAGAAAACTAGCTGGAATTGAAGAAGAATACAAGAAACTAAATGCTGGGACTACAAAATATGAGGTAATTAACGTCTCTTTATTATCAGACGTTTTGGAGAACAATGTGTGCTGCAAACAATGTGGATAATGTGGTGTTTCATTGAAAACAAACCTACGTGTAGGACTTGCTTGTGAATTAGAGTTGATGTGCAGTTATTGCAAATACAGTGTTACTTTCTTCAATTCCTCACATGTTACTGCAGATACAGGTAAACTATACGATATAAACATTAGACTGGTTTATGGATTACGGTGTATAGGAAAGGGCAGGGCTGCAGGTGCCATGTTGTGTGGTGTGATGAACCTCCCTCCTCCACCTTCAAAATTTAACAAACACATAATTGCAATAGGCTCTGCTGTAGAAGATGTGGCACAGGACAACATGAAAGATGCTGTTGAGGAAGCAGTTGCTGAAAATAATAATAGCAGAGACTTGTCCATAGCTTTTGATGGAAGCTGGCAGAAGAGAGGCCACACATCTCTGAATGGTGTAGTAACAGCTACAAGTGTGGATACTGGTAAGGTAGTTGATGTGGCAATACTTTCCAAGCATTGCAGATGCAAGGAGAAAATGAAAAATAAACATGAAGAGGAGTGCATAGCAAATTACTATGGGTCAAGTGGTGGTGTGGAAGTTGCTGGTGTAAGAAGTATTTATCAACGCTCAGTAAAATGGTAAAACGTTAGATACGTAAATTATCTTGGAGATGGTGACTCAAAGGCTTTCAAAAAAATTGAGGAACTGAGACCCTATGGTAACGATGTGAAAATTTCCAAACTGGAGTGTGTTGCCATGTTCAGAAAAGGATGGGATCAAGACTTCGACGGCTCAAGGCTAGCATGACAGGCAAGAAATTGAGCGATGGAAAAACTTTAGATGGGAAAAATAGACTGACAGATGCTACAATAGATCATAATCAGAAGTGCTATGGTCTAGCAATAGGACAGAATACAGCAGATGCAGAATTAATGAGAAGAGCAGTCTGGGCTCTGTTTTTTCATACAGCTTCAAACAATGAGAATCCCCAACATGGGCTATGTCCAAAAGGAGACGATAGTTGGTGCAAGTACAACGGAGGCAAGGTAACTAAGAAACAATACAATCACCCTCATCACCTGCCACCTGCCATAATGGATGAAATAAAACCAATATTCCGAGACCTCGCAGATATTAGTCTACTAATGAAATGTCTTCATGGCCGGACTCAAAATCCAAATGAGTGTGTGAACCATGTGGTATGGAATAGACTACCTAAAACTGTGTTTGTGGGTATAAACACACTTCACTTTGGTGTTTATGATGCTGTTTCATCATTCAATTAGGGCAATATAACAAGGTGCAAAGTTCTGCAGAAGTTGAGGCTCTGTGTAAGACTACGAACTGCCACAGCTATGCTTTGTTTGGACAAGGAACGGCTCAGGTCTTCAGATAATGCCATAAAAGTATATTCAAAGATGGCTAGACAGCATAGCAGAGCCATCAAGAGGAAGCTGTTGGACGATTCTGATGATACAAGCTATGGAGCAGGCTTGTACTGAAGTAAAAACTTTGAAGCTAATTTCCCGTAACTTTAGTTTTTTTGTGTATAAGGTACATTTTCTCAGGGCCTATTTGTAGTAGAAAGATGAAATTTTCTGTCGTTGTTCCTTAAGACCTTCTAATATATCTGAATTAAAAGATATGTGGAATTATTTTGTATTAATGGATGTAAATTTTAAAATACTTGTTAAAATGTATAACTTTTTTTAACATTTACAAAAAATAAAATATCTGAAAAACTAGACATTATTTTTTCAAAATTAATAATTCAGTATAAAAGCAGAACATATCTCTGCGTTCTGTGAAAAAATCAAGAGTATCGTCCAAATAACAAATGAGAAAATGTTCCTAAGTTTAGCTCAATTTAACATTGTAAGCATAGGGCGTTCCGTATACCCTTAGGGCGTTGCTACTTTTCTAAGGACAGCCGCATCTTAAAGAGCTTCCGACACTTTCTAGTAGATCATTTACATACAATGTAAACAGTAACGGTTCTATCACATTTTCTCGTGGAACTCGGGAAATTAACTTTACTTCTGTACGTTTTGTTCCGTTAAGGAGGACGAGTTAAGTTCTGTCTGCACGGAAGTCTTGAATCCAATAGTAAATCCTTTCCGATATGCAGTGAGCTCGTATTTTTCACTAATTGGCACTGCGGGACGGTGTCAAATGCCTTCCTCAAGTCAAGGAACACGGCATCGATCTGAACGCCCTTATCTATGGCGCTATAGGTCTCACGGAGGAACAGAGTGATCTGAATTTCAGAAGCTGTCAGTTTGCGGAATCCATATTGATTTTTAAATCGCAGATCTTTGTTCTCCAAAAACTTCACAATTCTTGAGCATACATATTCCATAAATCTCAACAGATTTACGTCAACGATGTAGGCCTGTAATTACATGCATCTGTCCTACAATCCTTCTTGAAAACGGAACAGACATGTGCTTTTTTCCAGTCGCTACGTGCCTTTCTTTACTCCAGCGACCTAAAATAAACTGCTGCTAGAAAGGGAGCTAGTTCTTTCGCACAATTTTTGTAGAACCTTACAAGAATTCATATGGACCTGATGCCTTTCTACTGCTAAGCGATTATATTTGCTTTTCTCTTCCGCGATCGATTATCTCAATATCCTCCATTTCAACGTCCGTACCACGATTGAACGGACGAACCAGGTTACGAGCTTCCGCGGTGAAACAGTTTCGGAAGATCGAATTTAGAATTTTGTCCTTCTTTCTGTTATCTTCTGTTTCTGTGCCAGTATCTTCAGTAAGTGAATTAACAGGGGATTTCGAACCGCTTACTCACTTTATGTAAGAACAAAAGTGCGATTCTAGGATAACTATTAGAAGGCTACGAACTGCCTTATTTATGACAGATTTTGAAGAATAAATAATAAATTCCCTTTACTTCACGTCCATGGTCACAATTTTTTTGTCATCAGACCATCTGTTTCGGTCTATAATGACCATCTTCAAACCTCTTGTACAAAAACATCTCCTAATATATTGGAGGACATGTTTTTTACAAAACAGATCTGATGATGGTCATTATAGGCCCAAACCGGTAGTCTGATGACAAAAATTTGTGAGCATAGACGCGAAGTAAAGGGAATTTATTCCATATTCTACATCTACATCTACATTTCTACTCCGCAAGCCACCCAACGGTGTGTGGCGGAGGGCACTTTTCGTACCACTGTCATTACCTCCCTTTCCTGTTCCAGTCGCGTATGGTTCGCGGGAAGAACGACTGCCGGAAAGCCTCCGTGCGCGCTCGAATCACTCTAATTTTACATTCGTGATCTCCTCGGGAGGTATAAGTAGGGGGAAGCAATATATTCGATACCTCATCCAGAAACGCACCCTCTCGAAACCTGGACAGCAAGCTACACCGCGATGCAGAGCGCCTCTCTTGCAGAGTCTGTCACTTCAGTTTGCTAAACATCTCCGTAACGCTATCACGCTTACCAAATAACCCTGTGACAAAACGCACTGTTCTTCTTTGCATCTACTCTATCTCCTCTATCAACCCGACCTGGTAAAGATCCCACACTGATGAGCAATACTCAAGTATAGGTCAAACGAGTGTTTTGTAAGCCACCTCCTTTGTTGATGGACTACATATTCTAAGGACCCTACCAATGAATCTCATCCTGACACCCGCCTTACCAACAATTAATTTTATATGATCATTCCACTTCAAATCGTTACGCACGCATACTCCCAGATATTTTACAGAAGCAACTGCTACCAGTGTTTGTTCTGCTGTCATGTAATCGTACAATAAAGGATCCTTCTTTCTATGTATTCGCAATACATTACATTTGCCTATGTTAAGGGTCAGTTGCCACTCCCTGCACCAAGTGCCTATGCGCTGCAGATCTTCCTGCATTTCGGTGCAATTTTCTAATGCTACAACTTCTCTGTATACTACAGCATCATCCGCGAAAAGCCGCATGGAACTTCCGACACTGTCTACTAGGTCATTTATATATATTGTGAAAAGCAATGGTCCTATAACACTCCCCTGTGGCACACCAGAGGTTAACGTCAGTAGACGTCTCTCCATTGAGAACAACATGCTGTGTTTTGTTTGCTAAAAACTCTTCAATCCAGAAACACAGCTGGTCTGATATTCCGTAGGCTCTTACTCTGTTTATCAGGCGACAGTGCGGAACTGTATCGAACGCCTTCCGGAAGTCAAGGAAAATGGCATCTACCTGAGAGCCTGTATCTAATATTTTCTGGGCCTTATGAACAAATAAAGCGAGTTGGGTCTCACACGATTGCTGTTTCCGGAATCCATGTTGATTCCTACAGAGTAGATTCACGGTTTCCAGAAATGACATGATTCGCGAGCAAAACATATGTTCTAATTTCCGCAACCTATCCCTCTCACCTCTCTCAGGTAGGAACTATTCGTTCCGAAATCTCTGTGGTGAGCCACTTTTAATTCTGTGTGTCTATCAGTGGTAACACATTTTGCTGCCTGTAAAAAAAAATATTCGGGTCACTGTTCAACTTGCGACCATGCCACAGCTTGTAAAAGAATAAATAGCTAAGCCACTGGGGCGATTTGATCATATGATACGTCAAATTAAAGATGACGGCATCAGTAAACAGTACAAGAAGCTACTTTACGAATCATTCTTATGTGTAAAGAGTTACAAACGAGTTTATTAAAGGTTTATATACAAATCCTCCACATTTACACATAATATGAAGGCAGTAAGAATTTATTATCTGATTTTCCAAGTGCCCGAGTAGCTACAGTGTACCATTTAATATGTTTTGGTTAATTAGTTATGTAAATGGCTATTAGTAAAAATCGTATAAAACCATTACGGAGACTCGAATTTTAATTAATACAACATGAAAATAAAAGATATCACTGCTAAAGAGCTGGAGGACAGTCGTTCTTCAAACTGGACATTTGTACTTATACGTTTATGTAATTTTTATTACGCTGTAAAATCATACAGAAGCGTACTTGGTGAATTTTCTTGATAAGTTGTTTAGTATTGCGTTTTTTCTTCAATGAAAGTTCTAAAATAGCTACAATAATTTTAGACTTATTCTAGTATTTTACATTATGTCCAATTAATTTAAAATCGAATGGTGGTCATTTTTGGAATACCTAACATGAATTCAGTAATGTGTGACATCACAGAATGTATTTAAGTATGAGCTGTAGTGTGCACGGGGTATTTTAGTCAAATGCCATCTTTCGCTGGTCAGTTTCCATGGTGATTTGGTCGAGAGACCATGTGCTCGAGCAGACGAATGAGTTACATATGTCAATTTTTTGTTGGATCAACTTAGTGAGCGCGAGTTACATACTTCAAATTTCGTTGGGCTTTGTATATTTTTGTATCCTTGACTCACTAACCTTAACTGTACAATGAAGGTGGACTATGCTATCACGTTTTTGGTGGTTGATTTTGCGCCAGTTAAAGAAATTTGACTTCGGTAACGGGGTCTGAGGCATCTGTGAATTGTAATTATTTACCGCAGTCGATATTTCTATTCGTGTGTGATGGACATGTAGCAAAGTTTTACAGAGCTTCCGTTCACGTAGCGATTGATAGTGAGAAACTTTCAGACTCTGAGTGTTTGTTGTTGATTTTCATAAATTAATGTGCACTTAAATGAACTTCGTTCGCATGTTTTTCTGTATTCGATACTCTGTTCGCGCTAAATAAATTCGTTATTGTTTTCAGCTCTTGTGTATTGGTATTGGCAATTTTTGTGTTGCAACAATTCACACATTTGTGGATATTATTCAATAAATATTTATTTGGTTTTACTGTAATCCTCCGGTTTCGTCAACGTCATTAAGCTTACGAGATTTATCTTGTCATTTCACTTGTTTATACACATTATTCGTTCATTTTTCTGTTTACTTAAGAGGTTGAAGGATAGATTCCATAGCAAATGATTGGGTTTCAAGACGACGTTACATGACCGGCAACAATTATATCACCAGGAGTAAGAAGAAAACGTTAGGCCGTGTGTTGCCCACATCGATCACTGCCAATAATTCTGTCAGCACGTTTTTACACGAGAAACCTCGAAGATTTAAAATGTCATGGTGCCGAAGAAAGGGAACAATAAGAAATGATGCGTTAATGGATGGAGATCAACAACCAAAAACCGCACAGCGAATTAGGAGCTTAAGATGTTTTGATGTCGCTGAGGACTATCTAAAATGGAAACAGAGAGGGAACATTTGTAGGAGATGCTAAAACTTATGAATATGATGCTATAATCTTGAAGGATACTGCGTTTGGGTAGCATGCAGAGACCAAAAGGAAAAAGGCAAAGTACTAGAAAAAGTTCAGGAGAGCATCAAATCAGCCACATTCGGTCGAACATAACGGCTTCAACGTGAGGCATAAATGGTAAACCCTGTGCAAATTCCTGCAGGCAAGTTAATTACATATTTATTAAACAAAGCTAATTATGCAACAGAGGCAAATTACTAATTAACTCGATGTCTATTCTGAACGTTTTATGCGGTATGTATTTCCACGGTCCACAGTTCCGTGCCAATCATTTACAAATAGGAAGATACCACATGTGAAAAGGCAATCATAGTGGAACGAGGTATATTTTTGCTCCCGTGGTTATACTGTTGTACAAAGTGACAGCTCAAAGGGCAGTCTTCAGCAAGTTTATTGGGTGGGTGTGGAAAATGTTTCACCAATTTTATGTAGTGTGTATAATTGTCTTAGAGCGACGTCTACAATTATCGATTAAAGAAATACGACATTTACTCCTGCCTCAGAAACGAAGTGGCGACACTCAGCAGACTGCATACATCTTGCGGTTTCATGAACGGTACCAGAAATCTGATTTATAATGCTGTGCTGTCGTCAACAATTCTCCGTAACTACGAACCTTCATTACAAGTCAAAAGACATATCTTTTACGACTTCAGCTGCACACACGGCGTTCATTATTCCGTAAGAACCGTTAGCTATCACTGAGCTTCGACTCATACAAAATTTTAACACACTGTTGCTTATTTTTTAACTTAACGGTATTCAGACCAGTGTATAGACGATGTTCAGCAGACCATTTTTTAATTCCTTAAGCTACATTTTCTTCGTCTGTGATCTTCAACAGATCTTGTGTGCAGAATGAGATTTTCACTCTGCAGCGGAGTGTGCGCTAATATGAAACTTCCTGGCAGATTAAAATTGTGTGCCCGACCGAAACTCGAACTCGGTACCTTTACCCTTCGCTGACAAGTGCTGTAACCGACTTTTTTTTTTTAGTCTCATTTTGTTCGTTGCATCTGCTCGGTGCGGACGTCGTAAGACATCCGTTTAAGTTCGTTGTTGATCGATTAGCTCAGGTTTTTTTTTTTTTTTTTTTTTTAATTACAGAGGGCTTCTAGCCTTCTGACCGAACACGCTGAGCTACCGTGCCGGCAAAATCTCATTTTGTTCGCTTTTGTTCGTTGCGTCTGCTCGGGGCGGACGTCGTAAGACATCCGTTTAAGTTCGTTGATGATCCGTTTTTTTTTTTATTACAGAGGGCACGTAACCCTCTGACCGAACACCCTGAGCTACCGTGCCGGCAATAACATCCGCTCGGTTTCTTCGAGATTCGAACCCGGGTTCTCCGATATCCAGCCAGTTACCTTGGCCGTTGCGCTATCTTTTTTTTTTAATTTTATTTAATTTTTTTTTTTTTTTTTGTTCTCATTTTGTTCGTTGCATTTGGTCGGTGCGGATGTTCCAGGACACCCGTTCAAGTTCAGTGTTGAGCCGTTGACTCAGTTTTTTATTACAGAGAGCAGCTAACCCTCTGACCGAACACGCTGAGCTACCGTGCCGGCTTCACGTTTTGCTCTATATTGTTCGTTGAATTTGTTCGTGGCGGACGTCCGATGACACCCGTTCAGGTTCTTTGTTGATCCACTCACTCAGTTTTTTTTTATTATTACAGAGGGTAGTTAACCCTCTGACCGAGCACGCTGAGCTATATCATTTTGTTCGCTTTTGATAGTTGCATCTGCTCGGGGCGGTCGCCGTAAGACATCCATTGAAGTTCGTTGTTGATCTATTAACTCAGTTTTTTTTATTACAGAGGGCACGTAACACTCTGACCGAACACGCTGAGCTACCGTGCCGGCAATCTCGCCTCCTACCTTCCAAACTTTCCAGAAGTTCTCCTGCAAACCTTGCAGAATTAGCACTCCTGAAAGAAAGGATACTGCGGAGACATGGCTTAGCCACAGCCTGGGGAATGTTTCCAGAATGAGATTTTCACTCTGCAGCGGAGTGTGCGCTGATATGAAACTTCCTGGCAGATTAAAACTGTGCGCCCGACCGAGACTCGAACTCTGGACCTTTGCCTTTCGCGGGCAAGTGCTCTACCGACTGAGCTACCGAAGCACGACTCACGCCCGTTCCTCACAGCTTTACTTCTGCCAGTATCTCGTCTCCTACCTTCCAAATTTTACAGAAGCTCTCCTGCGAACCTTGCAGAACTAGCACTCCTGAAAGAAAGGATACTGCGGAGACATGGCTTAGCCACACCCTGGGGGATGTGTCCAGAATGAGATTTTCACTCTGCAGCGGAGTGTGCGCTGACATGAAACTTCGTGGCAGATTAAAAGTGTGTGCCCGACCGAGACTCGAACTCGGAACCTTTCCCTTTCGCAGGCAAGTGTTTACCGATTTTTTTTTATCGTTATTGATCGTTGTGTTTGGTCGTTGCGGACGTCGCAAGACATCCTGTTCAAGTTCGGTGGTTGATGCTTCCACTCAGTTTTTTATTACAGAGGCCAACCGGCTCTCTGACCAAACACGCTGAGCTACCGCGCCGGCTAAAATCTCGTTTTGTTGGCTTCATCTTCTCGGGGTGGGCGTCGTAAGACATCCGTTTAATTTCGTTATTGATCGATTTACTCAGTTTTTTTTTGTTTTTTTGTTTTTTTGTTACAGAGGGCAGCTAACTCTCTGACCGAACACGCTGAGCTACAGTGCCGGCAATGAGCTACCGAAGCACGACTCACGCCCGTTCCTCACAGCTTTACTTCTGCCAGTATCTCGTCTCCTACCTTCCAAACTTTACAGAAGCTCTCCTGCGAACCTTGCAGAACTAGCACTCCTGAAAGAAAGAGCACTTGCCCGCGAAAAGGCAAAGGTCCCGAGTTCGAGTCTCGGTCGGGCACACAGTTTTAATCTACCAGGAAGTTTCAGATCTTGTGTGATTTTCACACACCACAATTTCTATCCTAAACGATTATGAAGGGAAAAAGGTTAGGGCTTAATGCCCCGCTACCGACAAGTTAGCTAGAGAGGGAGCATAAACTCGGACTGGCGAAGAAAATTGGCACCGTCCGCTTAAAAGACACAGTTGCAGTATTCGCTCTAAAAGATTTAGGGAAATCTCGAAAAAAATTAAGTTTAAATTACTGGTCGAGGATGTGAACCGCTGCTCAGTATCTTGATAGTGTGACGCCTTGATATGTTTGTGTTCCAAGACATGTAGTTGATATGTGCGAGGCAGCAGGAAAGTATTTCCTGAACAAGAACTTTGGCGATGATAATTTCACTTTATCCGTTGGCAGTAGCTCTTTTTTTTCTACAGAATTTATCAATTATACGACGCTTGGAACCTAAGAGTCAGGTACTGTCTTTTTCTTCTTATCTTCCCAGAACTTCGTCATGCGCTGCGTGATGGCCTGCCTCTGTTCATTTGACATCACCCTCCTGAGCTGTGGCCTTTGTTGTTGGATTAGAAATTTTGCAGTATTGACCAGTAGCCTGAGATTTTCCCTGTCTTGAATGGTGTCTTCTGCAACGTTACGTTTCCTCTTATTCCTGCTTGGCTCTTCCAGCTACTCGGTGGTGTTTTTAAATTTGGAAATGGAATGAAACTGTTCTTCGTTAGCCAGTTGTCGTTCGTTGTATAACTTTAATCTCCTTTTCGTTATGGGCCTATGATCGCTTATATATTTCAGTATATCCGGTGTTTTTTTTTTTTTAAATTTGGAAATGAAATGAAACTGTTCTTCGTTAGCCAGTTGTTGTTCGTTGTACAACTTTAATCTCCTTTTCGTTATGGGCCTATGATCGTTTACATATTTCAGTATGGATCTTCATATCTCCTCTTCGTCCAACTGTTATCTTTCTTCATTTGTGATCCTAGTATTTCTCTTACTTTCTTCTCCAGTTTTTTTTCACTTCTTTTATCAGTGTTAGGTATTTAGATCCGCATAGTGTTTCCCGTTTATTTGCTGCTGCGTAGCGTTTAATTTTTATCAGGAATCATACTGCTCTTTTATTACGTCGGTTTTGGGTGAGTTTATAATTGGCATTAGCTTCTTAACACATTTAAAATTTTATCCAAGAATGCATCAGTGTAAAGTGTGTAATGAATAGCAAATTTGCTACGCTTCGTTCAGACTGGTCATTCTGTGTTGTGTTGCCCAAAAAACCCCAACCGACCTCCGAGGTACATCAAAATTCGCTCATAGACGCTCGTAATCATCCATAACAGAAAGCTTTTCGTATGAAAATGGCTGTCGGCTTATTTAAGAAGTCACATAGGGAGAGCAGATACCCAGAAAGATGAGTGCTGCTCTTGAAGATCATACGACGAGAAAATCATCGTGACATCCATAACAGTGGCAACACTAAACGAGTGTTAATAAAAATGGAGTACCCATTAACGCCAAATAGCTAAGATATAACACCGCTTATCGCTACAATTTGCTGGGGAGAAGTGACAGACTTATAAAATGAAGTTTGTTATTTCATCGACTAAATGAAACTTCACGCGTTGGGAGGTATGTTATGTTGTTTCAGTCATTACAAAATTATGTAAAATTTGCAAAGAATTTGACTGTATGAGCCGACTTATCAGTATAATTTTGCGTCCACTCTGACCTGATCCATGCAAAGATTCAGTTGGGAAAGCTGTCATGAAGCCTTTGTACCCTCTCCTGAGGCAAGCTGATCTACAACTGAATACTGCCGCTGCGACGGAGTTGATGTGCGAGCTGGTGCTCCACATTTTTCTATCGGGGACAGATCTGCGAATCTTGTTGGCCATGGGAGTATTTCAGAATCAAGCAGAAAATTCATACAGACCCAACCCATGTGAGGACTAGCATTCTACTGTTGAAAAATGGCCATAGGATATTGTTATGCGTGAGGCAACAAGGGATAACGCAATGGCGTATCGTTGTGCCGTCAGAGTTCCCTCAATCACTACCAGCCTTGAGTTGAAGTCATACCCGATGGCTCCCCACTCTGTTGCTGTTCCTCTACAAAACACTGGAAGAGTGGAACCCCTCCACGAATCGACGCCATATTTGCCGACGATGGTCATCGACGTAGTGCAGAACTGCAATACATCGGTGAACACAGCGCGATGATTTCCAACGTGTTTCCCGTTTACGGCGTTACTCCAAACGCAGCCGTTCGTGTTGTGTTGTTAACTGCAGCCTTCGCGTTGGACAATAATTCCCTAGTCTGGCTGTTGTTACTCTCAGACCAAGAAAACGGAATGACACAGACTGCTGCAGTTTCTCGGGTGGCATAAGCAGATTGAAAGGGTTACGGTGTGCTTGGTGTATAGTACCGTTACACGTGGTAGATCGGAACCTTGACGACAAGAATGCGTATCATCACGTCCCCATGCACTACAAGCTCGGGCCACTGTCAACTTCGAGGACTCCACACATTTGGATACGGCACGATTCGACCAGCTGGAAAAATGGAGACCTACAATGAATCCATTTTAATATTTCCTCACGTGCTGATAACCCTGTCTCACAGGAGTATGCGGCATCTCCGTGTCTTCCATATTGATCATTCAACATCTGACATTGTCCACATTCCTCATATAACCTACCAATCTTAGTAACAACACTAATACGAACAAAACTATTGCACTTTGGCGGCCTTATGCCTGGCACAGAAAATTACAGCTCTAGTAATATAAATTCCCGCTGGTGCTGCGTGAGTGTACGACAGTACTATGACATTCGATCGACCATATTTTCTCGGTGCTACACTTCATTTTTACGCACTGCATAAGCAAATGGTAATGCGACAACAATAACAAGTCAACTGATTCAAATTTAGAAATAACAGATACGCTGAAAAATGTCTAATAATCAAGTACATTTTATAGCTGTCCTTTTTTTTTATTTGTTGAAATTTCGCCTTTGGCTCGAATCCGTTGTGTGCTATATGAGACATCAACATACTCGCGAGTTGTTAATGATATTGGGCAGTAAATTCGTCATCGCTGCATGTCACTACTGTGTGTACCTCTTGAAAGTAGCATACCTCACATTTACATCACTGTGTGTCGTATACTTCCTCAAAAGCAGCATTAAGCATTCGTAACAGTTCAACAAATCACGATGAAGTTAAAATTACATGTTGATTATTTTGCGCGAAAATGCTGGATATAGTAGACTTCGAACATAACTTCGAAGCATAGCAGCTATACTTAACTTTTATAGACGAATGACCATCTAATGACAGCGATTTCGTAAAAATGTAGGTACGCAGAAGATGCGACGGCGAAGCTCTAAATTAATCATTCAAGGAATTTAATTAAGGAGAAAAAGAGGGTGTTATTAGTGCCCTCGGAGTGTCTGAAGTAAAAAAGGCTCTTATTATTCGTAGACGAATTACAACTATTTGGGTGTGAATAAATATGGTCGAAAATATTCATACTAACCGTTTAACGATGTTAATATCCTCACTTATCGCCTAGAAGTAAGCATTCCATAAGTATTCCTGAGTCGCACAAATTTTCCTCTTACGACTAATGGAACTTCATTAAGAGTCGAGTGTTTCTTTCCTCTCCATTTGCTAATCTTGATGAGCTGAGATATCAGATTAACGTCTTGGTCTCCGCCGTAATAACCAATAGACCCGAGACGCTCAGAAAATGACTTTCGGTGTGATGTCTGTCACTTCAGAAATGAGAATGACAGACGGAAATTATTGGCGTTTTTTACTTGGAATTCGACATTCTAAAGTGATATCTAAAATAACTGTGTAACCTACCAAAATAAACCCGTTGTCCAAAGACGTCAGGAAATTTTTACACTATTTTGATTATTATTCTTAAAGTGGATGTCCTTCATGACATATAAACATAGGTAGGCTATGTTTCTGCTGAAAAATATTCAGTACTTACTCTATGCTTTATCAGTGTTATTTTGTACAGATATAAATATGATATCTATTTGCAATTTAAAAAATGGTTCAAATGGCTCTGAGCACTATGGGACTCAACATCTTAGGTCATAAGTCCCCTAGAACTTAGAACTACTTAAACCTAACTAACCTAAAGACATCACACACACCCATGCCCGAGGCAGGATTCGAACCTGCGACCGTAGCAGTCCCGCGGTTCCGGACTGCAGCGCCAGAACCGCTAGACCACCGCGGCCGGCTGCAATTTAAACCCACAGTTTCATTGCGGCTGTGTCAAATAAGACATAAAATAAAAAAAGCGAGCTTATTTGTATTCTCCTTGACGTCACGTATCATAGTTTTGGTGCTAAAGCTACCGCTTGTACTAACTATCATTTTATTGAATTATGTCCGCGTTATATGGATCCAGTTGACTGCTAAAAGTTTCCTTTAGCGTTTATTCAGCATCCTGCAAGCACAATAAGCTAGTGAGGCAATTAACGACCGCGTAAGTTGCCGTGTGTGGAGATTCTACATGTGTATGAACGCTGTTCATTTCTGCGGTGTTTAAATTCTGTTTTTCTTGCGTCACCAGCAGGCGGAAAGACAATAACATTAAATTTAAAGAACTCAACTTATACGGAAAGCTTGACGCAACATTCAAAAAGAGCACGTGCACGTCCGTTTCATTTTGGTAAAAGTGTCGGTATGTTTAAGAAATCCAATTAAACTCTCTACACTGCATATGCAGTAACTGTCGACTTCAGTGGGAATCTATGTTTTACTGAAGTAAGTGACAAGATCAAAAGTTCTTACTGGATGTGCAGCCACCGCAAAATTTATCGCATGTTCTGTTCTTCTACTGATTGTCTTTTCTGCTTCAGGCTCCAAATTTTATGTAACGCGTATGTACAAACATATTTTTCCAGAGTATACAATATATGATACAAATGCGATGATACGAGTGAAACTGAAACTTCCTGGCAGATTAAAACTGTGTGCCGGACCGAGACTCGAACTCGAGACCTTTGCCTTTCGCGGGCAAGTGCTCTACCAGCTGAGCTACCCAAGCACGACTCACACCCGTACTCACCGCTTTACTTCTGCCAGTACCTCGTCTCCTACCTTCCAAACTTAACAGAAGCTCTCCAGCGAATCTTGCAGAACTAGCTCTGATTCTAGAGCACTTGCCCGCGAAAGGCACAGGTCCCGAGTTCCAGTCTCGGTTCGGCACACAGTTTTAATCTGCCAGGAAGTTTCATATCAGCGCACACTCCACTGCAGAGTGAAAATCTCATTCACGAGTGAAACTGTTTATCTCTGGTCTATATCGGCCAAAAAATTTCCGGAGTTGCTATTGATTCCATAACTTCTTACTGATCGTGAATATTGCTCTAGGAGTATTGAGAGAAGTTCTATTGCACGTTCGTCATCGCTAAGAACGTACTGAGCTCTCCTCGCCTTTAAAATTTCTACCGCAGAATATCCGTGTGTTCTAATCGATGGAGGCGAAGTGGACGATCTCGTGTTGAAGCCTGTTAAGATCATACACCCGCAGAGAACTAATGAACCAAGTATGAATGACATCCTTGTCGCTTACGATGGGCGAATGACGCCTGGTCGAGTGTGATGCAGGGGACACTAACAACACCACCATTACCTATAGCTTGCCATCCCAAAAAACAAGTTGTTTGGTACAGAAACAATTGCAATATATGCAATATGTACTTCTTAGTGGGAGAACTTTGTTAACAACAAATGTTGTGGTGACATACAAATATATATTTAGCTTCACAGCCGTAGCAGATGTAGGACTGATTTCAGAGGTCGTGCAGATATCTATCCGCGTACGCTTGCTTCCAGTTATATCAGCCGTCAAGATGTACTTCATTCTACGACACTAAAATTGTAAGGAATGCTTATCGACTTTCTGGATACTAGAGTGGAATGAATTACTGGTCACCATGACTCTTTATACCGCTGCACTGTTCTGCGTTTTACAAGGTGCTGAACCCTGTGAACAAAATTTACGGAAAGTGTAAATACATTCACATGATGTTCCTCCTTCGCAAGGGTGTGTGTCATGTTGAACATTTGTGACGAGTTAAAAATTAGTGTTCGTATTAAATGGAAAGGATACAATGGCGAGTTCAACACTTGAGACAGCCTGCGATGTACGCTACATTGACACAATCAAAGGCAACTCCGACAAATATATTGAAATTTGTTGCAATTGTCCAACAACGATTCTTTCTGGTGATTTGAGCTGCAGGTGTACTCACTGACTAAACGTCTTACCAGATGAACTCCAAATAAATTTGTATCTGTTGCGTTCCTCAACGCGATACCTTCAATAATGTAGCACGTATAGCAGTTTTCAGCTGCTTCGAGAAGCCCAGTGCGGTGTCGTCTTTTAGGCATTTACACCAAAAATCAAACACGAAAAATTGTTCTTTCTAATTGAAGTGTCAGTTTAGGAGTATACAGTTCACTAAACTGTATGGCAGGTAGTAAGGCATGGGTTAAAATTTTTATGGTAGCGTCATTCGGTTCAATAGCTTATCACTGGACAAAGTTTTCTGAAATTATAGCATTATTTTTAGATACAGAAGCATAGAACAGCAAATGGCTTTGCACGGCGTGTAAAGAACGTTGTGATGAAAGCGTCGTGCTATCGTCTTCAATAGGATATTGTTCATAACATCCGGAACACAATAAACAGTTACTGTGCCGTCAGAGACATGTATTATTCATGTTATGACAAGTTCAATGTGGAATGAAATTTATGTGGAACCATAAAAAATGAAATGGTCAATACGAAGAAGATGAATGAGTAACTGGCTCTGTGATAAACTTGCAGAAAAGATATATTTCCCGAAAAAGTTTATTTCTTAACTACAATCCTTGAGTTCTAACATGTTGTTAGTGAAACAAATTTGACCCGTGTCACATTTTATATTTCTGCTTACTCTGAGGCACGGCCGAAGCAGATTTGACTGACGCACCCAATAAACTTGGTGCTTGTCTGTTTGCATTTGGAATGTTGACTCAATATGGTTTTTGTCGATTTATAGAGCGACGCGAAGGGGATGTCCCGTCCAGAAAAAGTAAGCGCATTATTTCTACCGAGGCCAAATTCTTGGTCAGCAAGGTTGATATTCGTTGGGATCGTATTTGTGATTATGCAAGGTATTTCATTAAAAACGCGCGTTTGTGTTTTAAATGGAAACATGTAGTCGGGAGGTAGAGAAATAACATAATGGGGAAGAGCAATTAAGATTGAACAGAAGACTAATGTAGATGATTAGTTAGGTGGAGGCAACGTGATGAGAGGAAGAATATCAGTTAGTTAAATAGGTGAAAATATTGTGATATTGATTTGTTACGTAAGAAGAGTAGCTACAGCGATTTTAGATTAAACTTTTCGGGACTTCTCGGTAAAAGCGTGTATTAACTGCAACTTTTAGTGTTGAAATTTTAGTAAAATAAATAGTAACTAATGAAAGTATTTTACTCAGTCTGAACAATATAGTAAACATCATTCTCATACTATTTAGATTTTGAATTGAAACTAATTGCAATGAAGCAGTATTTCAATCTAAACAGGGAAGTGTGATGGATGTTTGACGCAAACCCACCACTATTAACCATACGTACCTGCAACTAAATAAATTCCGATTTTCAAAATTGCAAGCCATCGAAAGGTCGGATAGAAAGAGTAGCACCAGGCTGTTAGCCAAACGACATATATATTTATTTTTGTCCTATAAATGCAACCTTCAACGCGCATTATTTTAAACCGGTTTTGGCTCCCAAGGCATAGGCCAGAAATATTTTAAGTTACAGGATTCGTTAAGAGAAAGGAATCTCTTTGCGAAATCTATTGCATATCTGTTGCTGATTATTTTCTCAACCTTTAAACTCATTGGAGAAAAAATTAGTCAGCTCCACCTGGAGCATCACGATGACAGCGTGTAACACCCCCTCTAGCCTGAAAGTTGCATCAAATCGGCGAGGAAGACAGTCCACAAGCTTATTCAGGCATCGTATATGTAGCTGAAGCCACTCGCTGAAGATCAGATCCATAAAAATCACCAGACTAGTGGAATGTTGGTTGCTACGTTTTACACACTGTTCCAAATAGTCCCAGATTTTTTTTCTATGGGATTATGGTCGCCTGATTTAGTGGACCAGTTGAGGTGTGATAGGGTATTAGTTAAACCAAGAATGTGCCTATGTGCTGCCTTGTGAACACAACTGTTGCTTTAAAATAGGGAGTGTCCACAGCATACATCATGAACATGTAGAAGAGAGGGCAACACCTAGTCACTGAAGTGAGAGAGCTCCAGTAATGATACCAACAACACCTCACTAAAATATTAGAAAACTACCTCCGGCATTACACCAACTCCACAATTTGTGTTAAAGGCCTCATTTTGTCGTTAATGGTGTCAAATTCCTGCATAATCATAAAAGAGTCTAAATCGCTACACCACGATCCATATTACACACCTCCAATCAGCAAGTGTCGAAGTGCTTTGTTGTTCGGCCGACTTTGTTCGCTCGAAAACTGGTGGATATGGATCTGCATTCACTAATAGCAGCATTGACAGTCGCGATTGAAAGCGATTGAACCAGAAAAGGCTTGAGACTTGTTATGTACATAGTTCCGCGTAGTCAGCGCGTACACAACTTTCCCACTAGAGGACATCCCGCTAAGCACAACAACGCAGGCGCAGCGCTCGTCCGTCTCCGCACTACAAGATGGCGCGCCCATAGAGACGGACCAAATTCTGCTTCCGCCGATCCGCGTATTAATATGTAACGCAGCCAATGAGATTGCTGCTAACGTAGAACCTTTTCTCCACGCGGATCGCACTCGTGCAGTGATACATGAACGTGCGAGGTATTATAATGAGTGTACAGACCTCCGATTAGTCAGTCTGCATTTGTCTGCACCAGTCTGTACTAGTCTGCATTAGTCTGTACCAGTCTGTACGAGTTCTACATTTGTCTGTACCAGTCTATAGTCAAGTTTCAGTCTGCGCCTAATATGATTACCATATTCCTGTACATAGCCATGAAGAGAAATGTTTAGACACTTTTGTAAAGTATCAGAGATATACATGAGAATAAGATTAACGTTCCAATACCAAAGGAACTTCAGATTGTCAATTGTAAATAGCATCCAAAACCAAACTAAGTAATTTTTATGCTTGTTATTATTTTAATAAATGTGTGTGACAATTAATCAAGTTCTGTTTAAAGTTGGTCACTGTCAATCTGCTACTCTAAGCGTGCAAGTGGCATTTCTATCGTCTGACCTAACGGCAGAAGATAAACACGCCACGATAAGACCACGAGACATATTGCTGACACTCGCCTACTTCGTTAGAGCGACAAGTCTAATAATCTGATGGTGTGTGTACTGAAGGTCTTACAGTACGCACACCACAATACTTGTCTCTGGTCCCTGCCGGTTACGATCATTTTGGGACGACCGTTCTTATGCCGTGTTAGATGGCTGCTAGTGGTACATCATTCCTCTCAAATTCTGATAGTCCGCATTGACAGACGACCAGATCACGCTACGTCATTCATGGTGTGCTCTGAGCAAGTCCTGGCTCCTTTCTGCTGTTCTGTCACTCCTCTACGTCGTTCACTGGAACGGACTAGACCACACACGCCTTTTGCCGTAACTAATCTCATCCCTGGAATGTCACATGACCGACTTGTATCAGTGGTACACGGTACACAGCACTCCAAAAGCAGCCAACATTAAGTCCGGTGAGCTTAAGGCACAGTAATATAAGCGCGGGACAAGCGGAAGCAAGGGCGCAAGCGAGCGGTTACTCACACATAGTCTCTCCCAGGACCCAGACCTCTGGTCGCGAGTGGACCTCGACGAGGACGGTGGGCGTGCAGACGAGGAGCACGAGCAGGTCGGCGACGCTGAGGTTGACCAGGAAGATGTTGGTGGAGTTGCGCATGTCGCGGCTGCGCAGGATCACGGCCGGCACCATGGCGTTGCCCGCCACGCCGATGCTCATGATGATGACGCAGACGACGGTGGAGGCGGTGCGGATGTAGGCGGGGATGACGGGTACCTCGCTGCTGGCGTTGCCCGCGGGCGGCGCCGCCGAAGAGAGGTTGAGGTTGAAGAGCCCGCCCGGCAGGAGGTCGACGTCTGCGTCGGCGTCGCTGCCGTTGGCCAGCGCTGCGTCCATGTGGGAGCCGCTGCCAGGGGAGGCCGCACGCCGGCGCATCACAGTCACCACGCGGGCCGAGGCCTGCTCCAGCCGGCCGCTGCGCTCGTCCCAGCTGCTGCACACTGGCGCCTTGGCAACATCACAGTGGGAGCCGATCCTGATCACATCTTCCGAAAGGCTGGCGGCACTGTACCACTGCTCTATTTCCAACGATCTGTTTGGGACACCTGGGGGAGTACTATGCTAAGAGACAGTGCAGGCATTACCCGGTGGTAGACAGGGGACCTCACTCTGGACATCGCAAAGACGTCTCTATTGGCTGCCAATCCGGAACTGAAATGGAAACAGAACGGTCACATCATTACCTGTGGCGGTTTAAGTGTTTAAAAATTTGGACCAGGACAACAATCATTTCTCTGTGGTGATCTTTCTGACTCAAGAAAGTACATGACTTGCAACGAGACAACGTGTGTGTGTGTGTGTGTGTGTGTGTGTGTGTGTGTGTGTGTGTGTGAGAGAGAGAGAGAGAGAGAGAGAGGGAAGGAGGGTGGGGGGAGGGGGGCGAGTGACGTCTGTTACATACGAATGGAAGACAGACCATCACAAATTTATCCAGAACGAATAAATATTTCGGAGTGTGTGGTCGCTAACTTATAGCTGGCAACGCGACGAATTTTCAGAAGAACGAACATACCAGGTGATCAAAGAGTCAGTATAAATTTGAAAACTTAATAAACCACGGAATAATGTAGATAGAGAGGTACAAATTGACACACATGCTTGGAATGACATAGGGTTTTATTAGAACAAAAAAAACACACCATATTGCTAGACGCGTGAAAGATCTCTTGCGCGCGACGTTTGGTGATGATGCTTGGCTTCCCAGGTCCCCAGACCTCAGTCCGTGCGATTATTGGCTTTGGGGTTACCTGAAGTCGCAAGTGCATCGTGATCGACCGACATCTCTAGGGATGCTGAAAGACAACATCCGACGCCAGTGCCTCACCATAACTCCAGACATGCTTTACAGTGCTGTTCACAACATTATTCCTCGAATACAGCTATTGCTGAAGAATGATGGTGGACATATTGAGCATTTCCTGTAAAGAACATCACCTTTGCTTTGTCTTACTTTGTTATGCTAATTATTGCTATTCTGATCAGATGAAGCGCCATCTGTCGGACATTTTTTGAACTTTGTATTTTTTTGGTTCTAATAAAACCCCATGTTCATTCCAAGCATGTGTGTCAATTTGTACTTCTCTATCTACATTATTCCGTGATTTATTAAATTTTCAAATTTATACTGACTTTTTGATCACCCGGTATTTTTGGTGATTACAGCTGCCAAATTACTACAATGCCCCTTTTTTCTGGCTTTGGAAAGAGCTCCGTAAGTGGAGTTTATGGGTGAAACATGTGGAAATCGGTCAAATTGTAAAAGGTAATAGCGCCACAAACAACTGTTTCGCCGTCAGGACAGGAGACTACACAAACGCATACGCTACTGTGCTCATTGTAAACAGGCACTTAACACAGGCACGGTAGATGTCAGAGAACTTTTCCGTGTAGCTGTTTAGTCTTCCTCAATATATTCGACATCCTAAACGTAGATACCGTTTTCGTTTACGGCGACTATCATTAGACTGAAAGATCAGCGGAGGAGTGTGTGTACCGAAAGCTGTACCCCTCCAACAGATGCATGCACTACTATGCTCAGTGTAAGCAAACACGTAGCACAGGTACAATAGCGATCGGACAAATAACTCGTGAAGGTATTTAGTCTTTTACAATGAATACGACATCCTAAATATGGACTACTGTTTTCAAGGCGACTATCACCAGACTAATAGATCATCGAGAAGGCGGGGGAGTGGGGGGGGGGGGGGGAGGGAGAGAGAGAGAGAGAGAGAGAGAGAGAGAGAGAGAGAGAGAGAGAGATGTATACTGAAAGCTATATCCGTTTTCACAAGCCCTCATGGTCTACAACCATTACGAAATAATTTCAAGAAACTTTAAGTGCGAAGGATATAATCTGTCAAAAGACGAATGGCAAGCCAAGAGAGAAATGCAACTAACATTTTAGCAATAGTAATACCTAATCCGCTCATCTATAAAGATAAAATGTAAATGCCGTGTGGCTAGGGCCTCCCGTCGAGTAGACCGTTCGCCTGGTGCATGTCTTTCGAGTTGACGCCTCTTCGGCGACTTGCGTGTTGATGGGGATGAAATGATGATGGTAAGCACAAAAGAACACACAGTCCCTGAGCGGAGAAAATTTCCGAGCCAGCCGGGAATCGAAACCGGGCCGTCAGGCATGACATTCTGTCGCGCTGACCACTCAGCTACCAGGGGCAGACATCTATAAAGATGACTTCTGGGGTCATGGGCCTGTTGTGAAAAGTACAGTTGAAATACTACTAACAGTATTCTCTCTTCGGAATATCGCATTAAAGCATGTATGAAACATCCAAGTTCAATATTTTGAGCACTTATTGTGATATTCATAATAAAAAAAAGTGCAAGTACTCTACTTGAGTTGTGTGGTTGCTTACTTTCGGTACAGTAGGACACACGTTTCTGGGACCTGTTGTGACAGGATGCCAGTGGTTTGTGGCGCTGTTATCTTGTAACTACTTGATCAATTTCCATACTTGATATGTCGCTGAAGTCTTCCTCGACGGCTCTTTCGTATGACACGGAAAAGTCTGCTACCATAAAAATGTTTTTCATAAAAAAGCTATAAAAGTTAAAAACAACTGTAATATATAAAAATGGCAGTACTTTCCGCTGTAAATTAGCGAAAACTACACATCGACATATTTCCTCATTCTGAGTATGTGAGTGATGTGTCACAAGGATCACCTATCTGACAGGTGAAAACTGAACTAGGTCTCGAACCTGAACCGATCATGAGAGATGAGGGAACCGGAGTTTTCTTGGGACGAAGAGGTATGCATGACAGTCTCAAGCAGAGTTTGAGGGCAAAAGATTGTGAAAGAACGCTAAAAGCAAATAATGGAAATAAATATTGAAAACCAGTCTTGAGATAGGCTAGTATGTACAAGCTTGATGTGAGGAGTAGGATGCAGCCCTGACAGATAAAATGTGGGCCCTCTCTGTATCGAAACTCGAAGACGAGCGTCAGGTTGGTAACACCACATGAGGTGGAGCATTGGATAAAGAGTGATGCTACCGAGAGGGGGGAGGGAGAGGTTAAGATGGGGCCATTATTGTCGATATTTTCACCAGTGTTCTTAAGTCCATTAGCTAGGTACGAGAGTTGATTGCTTCAATCTCGTTAGACAGTGGTATAGTTGACTGCTTCAACAAAATTACGACTTTTCTGATTACTGCGCGGCTGAATGGCAATGAATCGGCTCTCAAATTTAGAATCTAGCTACAAATCAGGATTACTTGTGTTAGTTTAAGCGATGAGGAAGTGTGTGTCATGTTGCCTCATCAGTTCAAATGGACTACTGCATAGAAGTCTATATTTCAAGACGAATGTCAGAGAAATAATAGGCTGGAATTTAGGGTTACGTACTTAACAAAGTACAGAGCCTTTGCTGTGCTGGTACTGCGAACGGCTGAAAGCAAGGGGAAACTACGGCCGTAATTTTTCCCGAGGGCATGCAGCTTTACTGTATGATTAAATGATGATGGCATCCTCTTGGGTAAAATATTCCGGAGGTAAAATAGTCCCCTATTCGGATCTCCGGGCGGGGACTACTCAAGAGGATGTCGTTATCAGGAGAAAGAAAACCGGCGTTCTACGGATCGGAGCGTGGAATGTCAGATCCCTTAATCGGGCAGGTAGGTTAGAAAATTTAAAAAGGGAAATGGATAGGTTAAAGTTAGATATTGTGGGAATTAGTGAAGTTCGGTGGCAGGAGGAACAAGACTTCTGGTCAGGTGACTACAGGGTTATAAACACAAAGTCAAATAGGGGTAACGCAGGAGTAGGTTTAATAATGAATAGGAAAATAGGAATTCGGGTAAGCTACTACAAACAGCATAGTGAACGCATTATTGTGGCCAAGATAGATACGAAGCCCACACCTACTACAGTAGTACAAGTTTATATGCCAACTAGCTCTGCAGATGATGAAGAAATTGAAGAAATGTATGATGAAATAGAAGAAATTATTCAGATAGTGAAGGGAGACGAAAATTTAATAGTCATGGGTGACTGGAATTCGAGTGTAGGAAAAGGGAGAGAAGGAAACATAGTAGGTGAATATGGATTGGGGCTAAGAAATGAAAGAGGAAGCCGCCTGATAGAATTTTGCACAGAGCACAACTTAATCATAGCTAACACTTGGTTTAAGAATCATGATAGAAGGTTGTATACATGGAAGAACCCTGGAGATACTAAAAGGTATCAGATAGATTATATAATGGTAAGACAGAGATTTAGGAACCAGGTTTTAAATTGTAAGACATTTCCAGGGGCAGATGTGGACTCTGACCACAATCTATTGGTTATGACCTGTAGATTAAAACTGAAGAAACTGCAAAAAGGTGGGGATTTAAGGAGATGGGACCTGTATAAACTGAAAGAACCAGAGGTTGTACAGAGTTTCAGGGAGAGCATAAGGGAACAATTGAAAGGAATGGGGGAAAGAAATACAGTAGAAGAAGAATGGGTAGCTCTGAGGGATGAAGTAGTGAAGGCAGCAGACGATCAAGTAGGTAAAAAGAAGAGGGTTAGTAGAAATCCTTGGGTAACAGAGGAAATATTGAATTTAATTGATGAAAGGAGAAAATATAAAAATGCAGTAAATGAAGCAGGCAAAAAGGAATACAAACGTCTCAAAAATGAGATCGACAGGTAGTGCAAAATGGCTAAGCAGGGATGGCTAGAGGACAAATGTAAGGATGTAGAGGCTTCTCTCACTAGGGGTAAGATAGATACTGCCTACAGGAAAATTAAAGAGACCTTTGGAGATAAGAGAACCACATGTATGAACATCAAGAGCTCAGATGGAAACCCAGTTCTAAGCAAAGAAGGGAAAGCAGAAAGGTGGAAGGAGTATATAGAGCGTCTATACAAGGGCGATGCACTTGAGGACAATATTATGGAAATGAAAGAGGATGTAGATGAAGATGAAATGGGAGATACGATACTGCGTGAAGAGTTTGACAGAGCACTGAAGGACCTGAGTCGAAACAAGGCCCCCGGAGTAGACAACATTCCATTGGAACTACTGACGGCCTTGGGAGAGCCAGTCCTGACAAAACTCTACCATCTGGTGAGCAAGATGTATGAAACAGGCGAAATACCCTCAGACTTCAAGAAGAATATAATAATTCCAATCCCAAAGAAAGCAGGTGTTGACAGCTGAGAAAATTACCGAACAATCAGTTTAATAAACCACAGCTGCAAAGTACTAACACGAATTCTTTACAGACGAATGGAAAAACTAGTAGAAGCTGACCTCGGGGAAGAACAGTTTGGATTCCGTAGAAATACTGGAACACGTGAGGCAATACTGACCTTACGACTTATCTTAGAAGAAAGATTAAGGAAAGGCAAACCTACGTTTCTAGCATTTGTAGACTTAGAGAAAGCTTTTGACAATGTTGACTGGAATACTCTCTTTCAAATTCTAAAGTTGGCAGGGGTAAAATACAGGGAGCGAAAGGCTATTTACAACTTGTACAGAAACCAGATGGCAGTTGTAAGAGTTGAGGGACATGAAAGGGAAGCAGTGGTTGGGAAGGGAGTAAGACAGGGTTGTAGCCTCTCCCCTATGTTATTCAATCTCTATATTGAGCAAGCAGTAAAGGAAACAAAAGAAAAATTTGGAGTAGGTTTTAAAATCCATGGAGAAGAAATAAAAACTTTGAGGTTCGCCGATGACATTGTAATTCTGTCAGAGACAGCAAAGGACTTGGAAGAGCAGTTGAACGGAATGGATGGTGTCTTGAAGGGAGGATATAAGATGAACATCAACAAAAGCAAAACGAGGATAATGGAATGTAGTCGAGTTAAGTCGGGTGATGCTGAGGGTATTAGATTAGGAAATGAGACACTTAAAGTAGTAAAGGAGTTTTGCTATTTGGGGAGCAAAATAACTGATGATGGACGAAGTAGAGAGGATATAAAATGTAGACTGGCAATGGCAAGGAAAGCGTTTCTGAAGAAGAGAAATTTGTTAACATCGAGTATAGATTTAAGTGTCAGGAAGTTATTTCTGAAAGTATTTGTATGGAGTGTAGCCATGTATGGAAGTGAAACATGGACAGTAAATAGTTTGGACAAGAAGAGAATAGAAGCTTTTGAAATGTGGTGCTACAGAAGAATGCTGAAGATTAGATGGGTAGATCACATAACTAATGAGGAAGTATTGAATAGGATTGGGGAGAAGAGAAGTTTGTGGCACAACTTGACCAGAAGAAGGGATCGGTTGGTAGAACATGTTCTGAGGCATCAAGGTATCACCAATTTAGTATTTGAGGGTAGCGTGGAGGGTAAAAATCATAGGGGGAGACCAAGAGATGAATACACTAAGCAGATTCAGAAGGATGTAGGTTGCAGTAGGTACTGGGAGATGAAGAAGCTTGCACAGGATAGAGTAGCATGGAGAGCTGCATCAAACCAGTCTCAGGACTGAAGACCACAACAACAACAACTTAACAATAAGTAACTGATGAATTCTATTGACAAAGGTATAACACTACGACGGGAGGTAGCGGAAGGCAGGAGAGTTAAGTGCGATAATAGCACCAGACACTGTTCTCCATTAAATTTTTATTGATGGATAAGTGCGTTTTCGCGAAGGTCTATTCAAAACAGAGTGGTTTATGATAGATGTGACCGGAATTGCTATCATATAAGTATCGATAACTGTCATAATATGAAGACCATTAACAGATACTACCGTTTTTGACTGTATAATCTGTAATATATTTAAAGAGAGAAATTGGCTACATTTTAGAAACAGAAGAACAAACAAGTCGTTTTCCCGTTTCGTAGCCTTTCCTTTGAATGAATATTTAACTTCTTTCCTCTCAAAATGCCACTGGATCATTCAGGACGACAAGGCGACTGTATTGCCCGTTAGGGAGAAGAATTATTCGGAGAACACGGCACGGATTCTCATAACTCTTCAAGCCTCCAACACTAACGATATCAGTCCCTCTTACCATGTCATCGAATGACACACAAAATTAGTCGATACATTGTTTACTCCGACAATGATATTTAGGTGGCATCACACGTAGCCTACCCGGTCACATCACGCATCTACTATCAAGAACTTGTCACAATACCCTTAAGGACGTTTGCTGTTGTGCAGAAAGCGAAAGGAGGATGGTGTTGTTATGTGTGTTCTAAATGAGGATTCGCAAATCATTCACTCACAAGTGAACATCCCCAGGTGTAAATAAACGATCCTGATAAAAGTTGGCGGGTATGTAGTGCGCTCAAATACGTATGACTTCGTTTTTACCCAATTTTACTTTTAAGGGCTAAAACATACTCCTAAAGGTAATCTGGGTTATTAGCATTAGAGGAAATATCTTAGAAACCATGAAATATAAACTACGTGCTTCATACAAATGTTGAAATGTAATTAACTTTCTTGAAAACTGTATAATAATATGAAATTTTGCAAAATACCCTACGCCAATAATTCATTTTTCAAAGTGAAGACTTTTGTTGCAGCATAAATTAAAGAACCTTCCGCGCCACATTCATTCATCTATAATGAAGCTGGTTTCTGAAATGCCATGTTTATAAAACCAGTTGTAGACAAAGGTGGCGCAGTTGTTAGCACACTGGACTCGCATTCAGGAGGACGGTGGTTCAAACGCGCGTCTGTCCATCCATAGTTAGGTCTTCCGAGATTTCCCTAAATCACTCCACGGAAATATCGGGATGGTTCCTTTGAAAGGGCTCGGCCGATTTCCTTCGTACCCTTGACGCAATCCGAGCTTGTGATCCGTCTCTAACGACCTCGATGTCGACAGGACGTTAAACCCAGTCTTCCTTCCTTCTTCTTCCAGTTATACACAATGTGCGCCGGCCGAGGTGGCCGAGCGCTTCTAGACACTACAGTCTGGAACCGCGAGACAGCTACGGTCGCAGGTTCGAATCCTGCCTCGGGCATGGATGTGTGTGATGTCCTTAGGTTAGGTAGTTTAGGCAGTTCTAAGTTCTATGGGCCTGATGACTTCAGAAATTACGTCCCATAGTGCTCAGAGCCATTTGAACCATTTTTGAACACAATGTGCTGTCGGAGTACTGTCAACATACCTGACTAAAGTATCTAACAGTTCATTGATAACATAATTATTTGTTTTGCTCCTTTTTGTTTTCTGTTTCAAACTGTTGTCATACGTTTTACATTCATTCTGTTAGTTTACCTTTTCACATACGTTTATTCTGTTAATTTAAAGTAATAAGCAGATCATTATTATGATATAAAATCATTACAATAATGAGAATTTATAAATAGATTCTTTAAAGGTAACGTTTGTTTACACCATGTACATAAAATGAACCGAGTTTCTCAGCATCATAGCCGGCCCGGGTGGCCGAGCGGTTCTAGGCGCTTCAGTCTGGAACCCCGCGACCGCTACGGTCGCAGGTTCGAATCCTACCTCGGGCATGGATGTGTGTGATGTTCTTAGGTTAGTTAGGTTTAAGTAGTTCTAAGTTCTAGGGGACTGATGACCTCAGATGTTGAGTCCCATAGCGCTCTGAGCCATTGGAACCATTTTCTCAGCGTCATACACCCGACGGACAGACGCATTGTAAAACAAAATTCAGCAGGATTGTGAAATTGTGGTGGAGGATCCTCTAAATATCCTGATTTGTACAGCGCACATTTCAGTGTACTGGAATACATCGACGAACAGAATTGATCATGTACTAGCGACTACAGCTTGATTACGTTGTTTCGCAGGTGGTGATTGACATCAAGATCTGATTATTTTGTCACAAAGTTCTTCCAGCGTCGAAATCCGTTTACGTCCAACAGCTGTGCCTGTTCCTTCGAATCTTTTGGGATCAGCAGATGAACTGTTTCCTTCTCCTCAGGTATGCCGCTCAAAATGCTTCTCTCACGCTGACCACCCCAAGAATATTTACTTTACTCCCACACTGGGATAGAAAACTGCTGTCAAATATCTTTCGACGTGGTCAGAAGTCAGTTTTGAGATTTCGGTGCTGTCACAAGAACATTTAGGGCGCCAAGAAGAGATTCTCGATCGAAACTGTCAATTGTTTCTTTTAAAACTACGAAAACGGGTGTTCAAATCAGGATATTTAAAGGCTATCACACGATAATTTGAGAATACCAGTGGATTTTGTTTCTTATTATGTTGTCTATCGTGTTTCTTTTTGAAGAAATTTCGTCAGTTTCCCGTGCATGATGTATATAAAAGTTTTGTTTTAAGCATTTTTTTACAGATTATCGTTTTTGTAATAATTTTGTAGCATAATAATTGTTGCGACCTGAAGGAAAAGGCAGCAAAAGGAGTGGTATGTACATTAATGGACTTGATTTAAATATCCCAAGCTTTAGCGAATGTATACCAAATTAGGAACACTCCATACTTCTTCGTTAAAGAGCATATCACATTTGACTTAGTATGATCGTTCTTTTTGTGTCACAAAGAAGCGAATTAAAGCTAAAGCAGAAGAAGGATACTAAGAAAGAATTGTATCCTATCTTCTGATACTGGTCACCAATCTGAAGGAACTAAAAAAAAAAAGTGGGTTTGCTGGTTATTGTTTGTATCGATATTCTTACTCTGTAAAAAGTATGATATTGCTAAATCTTGAGTAATTATGCTTACGAAGTGATCGGCAATAGAAACCACTCATTAAAAAATGCTCCGATCATTATCATTTGTGAGCAACAGAGACGACAGTATGAAAACTGAATCACATTTAAAAAGTATTATAGTAAATTCTTATTGAGTAGTTCCAGCAATGGTAATTTTGGTTTTCGGTACCGAAGATTGTATGGCTGTTAACTAATTCCTCAATACTTAAGTGAGCGTTCCACTTTTTCCTTGTTTATTTATTAAATCATCGCAAGTACTCTGTTTCTTACAAGTTAAAAACGTTACGTGGTTTCTTTCGTGATTGGTATGCTTACATTCGTTAAATCGCGTCTCCACGTGTTCATTGAACCTCCACTTACTGATGGTAGAACAAGAATCGCTTTTTCCTCGAAGTCTTGAATCGTAAACAGACTGAGGTAAACGGCTTCTAAAAACACCCAAGTGCTATTACAGTCTTGTTTGAATTCCGTGCAAGCACCCGAGCATAAAACTTTGTTGGTTCTTCTTACTAACAGTGTCATCCAGCGTTTGACGTTAGAACAAAGTTCGAGGAACTTCCGACTTAAGCTAAGCTGCGCGTAAACATGGAGGTGGAATCAAAGTTCAGCCGACCTCGAGCGTATGGTAGATATGATAGGAACTCGTAGAACTGCTGAAAAATGTGCGGCCCAAGATCTCCAACTGCTGCCTGCGATGTTGTTTTCTTGAGAGAACATATATTACCTGAGTGCCTACTGCTCCGAATCGTTGTCTAAATGTTTTTATGAGCCTTTCAGATTGTCACCTTTCTGCACTGTTGGAATTATCTTACTCTGCTCGCCTTCCAATCCTAGATAGAGTTATGAGAAATAGGAAAATGTGGCAATGCACAATTTCAACACTGATGGCACTGGATAACACTTACCTAGGGATAATTAAGCCAAAAGAATAATTTTATTACGAGGAAAATAATATTACGACTCGGGCTCTTCTTTAGCCATAATACAAAGGATTCCTGCAATCATATTTTCTGTTATGAAATGACAGCCGAAAATGAAGTTACATGCTGCCGTACGCTCAAATTGGTCTTATGACTGACAATGGATTGAAATGCAGAAAGGAAAATTCTAAATTTTTCAAATCAAAATTAACTCAATTGCCCTCTGAATGAGTCTGCCGACTTTAGGCACATAAAGGATATGGTAATTGTTGAGTTTCACCACAGCATTAAGAAATCGTAGTTCGAGACGCTCATGCCATAGAATATTTATGGGTAACAATGCTTAGAACTGTGGCATACTACTATAAGTAGGTCCTGTCGTGGCTAAAAAAATTGCCAGATTTCTGTTCCTTAGTTTTACACATATAATCTTCTCTTTGACAGTGAAACAGACTGTTTATAGGAGGATACTTCCATGACACATACTATAATGTTGACCTGAGATCTGAGATCCACAACTGGCTATACAAACGGGTGCCATAGGACTTGTGGCCTTCTACAGTAAGAATGAATGGGTCAAAGGTGTGGATACCTGAGAATCGTAAGTTATACATACTCTAGGTTACTCAAATTATAGACTTTGACAATCCCGTTTTCAGAGACATATTTAGGAATATCCTACAGTTGACAAAAATACCACTTATTACTGGACCTTAAAATAAGAATCTAATTATTCAAAGGCCACACAGAGGTAGCTTTTTTATTTGTCAACCCTTAGAGTACAGAACATTGATCAACTGTATAAAATCACGTAGTGGAACAAAAATCCTCGACACACACTTCAGTATGACTATTTGGTGTATAACGGTATATGTAAGTGAAATTTCTTGGCAGATTAAAACTGCGTCCGGAGCGGGCCACAACCTCAGAACCTCGACTTTGACTCAATCGGTCAGAGCACTGACCGCGAAAGCCCATGTTCCAGGCTCGAGTTCCGTTTCGGCATACAGTTTGTACTGTCAGGAAGTTTCATTACACAGCTGACTCTGCGTTAAAGGGGGCGGTATTTCATTTTCATATTTCACAGAGTAAGAAATTCTCACTACTTCGTGTGCTGAATAATGCAAACAATGTTGGAAAGGTAGAAAATTTTTGTGACTGGGGATTAAACAAACAGGGTGTCCTACAGGGTCCAATTTTGAGACCACTTCGGTGTTTTATACAGGGTGTCACAAAAAGGTACGGCCAAACTTTCAGGAAACATTCCTCACACGCAAAGAAAGAAAATACACTCCTGGAAATTGAAATAAGAACACCGTGAATTCATTGTCCCAGGAAGGGGAAACTTTATTGACACATTCCTGGGGTCAGATACATCACATGATCACACTGACAGAACCACAGGCACATAGACACAGGCAACAGAGCATGCACAATGTCGGCACTAGTACAGTGTTTATCTACCTTTCGCAGCAATGCAGGCTGCTATTCTCCCATGGAGACAATCGTAGAGATGCTGGATGTAGTCCTGTGGAACGGCTTGCCATGCCATTTCCACCTGGCGCCTCAGTTGGACCAGCGTTCGTGCTGGACGTGCAGACCACGTGAGACGACGCTTCATCCAGTCCCAAACATGCTCAATGGGGGACAGATCCGGAGATCTTGCTGGCCAGGGTAGTTGACTTACACCTTCTAGAGCACGTTGGGTGGCACGGGATACATGCGGACGTGCATTGTCCTGTTGGAACAGCAAGTTCCCTTGCCGGTCTAGGAATGGTAGAACGATGGGTTCGATGACGGTTTGGATGTACCGTGCACTATTCAGTGTCCCCTCGACGATCGCCAGTGGTGTACGGCCAGTGTAGGAGATCGCTCCCCACACCATGATGCCGGGTGTTGACCCTGTGTGCCTCGGTCGTATGCAGTCCTGATTGTGGCGCTCACCTGCACGGCGCCAAACACGCATACGACCATCATTGGCACCAAGGCAGAAGCGACTCTCGTCGCTGAAGACGACACGTCTCCATTCGTCCCTCCATTCACGCCTGTCGCGACACCACTGGAGGCGGGCTGCACGATGTTGGGGCGTGAGCGGAAGACGGCCTAACGGTGTGCGGGACCGTAGCCCAGCTTCATGGAGACGGTTGCGAATGGTCCTCGCCGATACCCCAGGAGCAACAGTGTCCCTAATTTGCTGGGAAGTGGCGGTGCGGTCCCCTACGGCACTGCGTAGGATCCTACGGTCTTGGCGTGCATCCGTGCGTCGCTGCGGTCCGGTCCCTGGTCGACGGGCACGTGCACCTTCCGCCGACCACTGGCGACAACATCGATGTACTGTGGAGACCTTACGCCCCACGTGTTAAGCAATTCGGCGGTACGTCCACCCGGCCTCCCGCATGCCCACTATACGCCCTCGCTCAAAGTCCGTCAACTGCACATACGGTTCACGTCCACGGTGTCGCGGCGTGCTACCAGTGTTAAAGACTGCGATGGAGCTCCGTATGCCACGGCAAACTGGCTGACACTGACGGCGGCGGTGCACAAATGCTGCGCAGCTAGCGCCATTCGACGGCCAACACCGCGGTTCCTGGTGTGTCCGCTGTGCCGTGCGTGTGATCATTGCTTGTACAGCCCTCTCGCAGTGTCCGGAGCAAGTATGGTGGGTCTGACACACCGGTGTCAATGTGTTCTTTTTTCCATTTCCAGGAGTGTATGTTATGTGGACATGTGTCCGGAAACGCTTATTTTCCATGTTAGAGCTCATTTTATTACTTCTCTTCAAATCACATTAATCATGGAATGGAAACAGACAGCAACAGAACGTACCAGCGTGACTTCAAACACTTTGTTACAGGAAATGTTCAAAATGTCCTACGTTAGCGAGTATACATGCATCCACCCTCCGTCGCATGGAATCCCTGATTCGCTGATGCAGCCCCGGAGAATGGCGTATTGTATCACAGCCGTCCACAATACGAGCACGAAGAGTCTCTACATTTGGTACCGGGGTTGCGTAGACAAGAGCTTTCAAATGCCCCCATAAATGAAAGTCAAGAGGGTTTAGGTCAGGAGAGCGTGGAGGCCATGGAATTGGTCCGCCTCTACCAATCCATCAGTCACCGAATCTGTTGTTGAGAAGCGTACGAACACTTCGACTGAAATGTACACGAGCTCCATCGTGCATGAACCACATGTTGTGTCGTACTTGCAAAGGCACATGTTCTAGCAGCACAGGTAGAGTATCCCGTATGAAATCATGGCGGTGAATCGAGGAAGTACAGTTCATACTGACGAAACTAAAATGAGCTCTAACATGGAAATTATGCGTTTCCGGACACATGTCCACATAACATCTTTTCTTTATTTGTGTGTGAGAAATTTTTCCAGAAAGTTTGGCCGTACCTTTTTGTAACACCCTGTATATGTGACTGATCCACCCCTGAACTTTCAACTAGCAAAATTCGCACTTTTTTCTCACGCAAGTGTTACAAAAGTCCCATAAGGGAGAAGCAACAGAAGAGACTGTTAAGGACGTTACTAAGTGGTCCTCTGAAAATGGACGTCCAATAAATTTTGAGAAAACACACTATGTTCAGTTTCGTCCAAGAAATAGAGTGATATCGACAAGTGATGAACAAAAGCCAGTAAAAGGGGTAGAATACTCCAAACCCTTAGGTGAACGTATTGATGAAAACTTGAACTACAAGGCGCGTATTACTGAGCTTGCCAACAATTAAGTTCAGCAACTTGTGCTCTTCTTGTAATTGCTAGTCCTGGAGATAAAAGAATGAATCTCCTGACACGTTTTACATATTCCAATTCAATAATGCGTTATGGATTAATTTTCTGGGGTAACTCACCACTTAGAAAGGAAGTACTACTACTACTACAAAGAGTGCATTAAAAATAGTACACTGACTGAGAACACATCGCGACGTCAAAAAGTAATTACGTACAGTAATGAAATTTCGGCAATATGTTTGTCTACGTAACATATTTAAGTGGTTAACATTGCAGGATCACAGGATAATGTAGGCGCGGATATAGCCGTTGCAAATGTGAATGCTGGTGCAGTAATAACCGATGCCACTGCCAGAATGTTTAATGCAAGCACGAAAACGAGCACGCATTGTGTTGTAAAGGTGCCGAATGTCAATTTGTGGGATGGAGTCCCATGACCGTAGCACTTGGTCGGTTGATGCTGTCAGTGGATGGCGCTGGAGCTGTCGTCCGATGATGCCCCATACGTGTTCGATTGGAGAAAGATCTGGTGCTCGAACAGGCCAAGACAGCATGTCGATACGCTGCAGTACATGAAGGGTTCAACTTCAGTGAGTGAGCGAGCGTTATCCTGTAGGAAAACACGTCCTGGAATGCTGTTCATAAATGGCAGCACAACATGTCGTATCACCAGACTGATGTACAAGTATTGCATTCAGGGTGTGTGGGATAACCACGAGAGTGCCCCTGCTGTGATATGAAAACGAACCCCAGACCATAACTCCAGGTGCAGGTCCAGTGTTTCTGGCACGCAGACAGGATTGTTGCAGATCAACAGGCCTCCGTGCAACCAACACACAGCTATCACTGGCACCGAAGCAGATCTGGCTTTCATCAGAAAACGCAACAGACCTCCACCTCGCCAACCAATAAGCCCTCGCTTGACATCGCTGAAGCTTCAAATGGCGGTGGTTTGGGGTCAGTGCAATATATATGCTTGACGGCGTCTTGCTCGGAGCTGTCATTGACGTAATCAATTTGCAACAGTTCGTTGTGTC